>NW_027597080.1:0-105542 GCF_964194155.1 Cetorhinus maximus
AGTTTTTAGTTATGATTTCCAGCATCCACACTATTTTTAATGTAACTTAAGAGAGGATGCAGCAATCTTTTGAAAATTGGATGCCTTCACTAAGGGAGATGGAGGCAAAGATGGGGAGCAGATGAGATAAATCATGTCACTCAACCGTGTTTTTCACTTTCTTGCTAATTTATGCTGAGTTACTGGCTGTGAAATTAATGAAATTAAATTGATGCTATAGCCATGAATCAGAGATTCAGGGAGGTAGAGAAAGGATAGAAGTGAATCTTCTTTCCGTGCCTCTGATGTACATTTTTTAGTATTTTTGACGCACTATTACCTTAATATATTTTGCATGAAATCTAGAGTTGAAATGTTGACATATTTTATGAGGCTTGAAGAAACTCTTACTCAAGCTGGAATGTGGAGTGTGATTGTCATGAGAAATCTCGATAGGCCGCGTATCATTAGATAATGATGGTTAAGTTTGCGCAAATACTAAATTATTGCTTGGTTTCTTCATTAATTGCTAGATTCTGTGGACTTTCACCTGAAACATATGTGCTCTGTAATTTTTATTCTTTTAAGTAATGAAAAGGATTTGAACAGAGAAAAAAGCCAGTTAAAAAATAGAGATTGCGATCATCTGTTGACATATTAAACTTTTCACAAACGTTTCAAAATGAACAAAAAAAAAACACGCCAAAATTTAAATACAGGCAAGTAGCATTTATGTCTAGGATACTCTCTCAGGATAATAACATTGAGTCATATGTGAAACGGAGCAATGCAAGAATGCTGTTAGAGGTATAGAGGGGACAAGGAGATATGACAAACGAAAAGCAATGTGGGAGATGAAAGAGAGAGAGAGAAACAGAGGGTGCAAGTGAAAGAGAGGGAGAGTTAGGGAGAGAGAGTTACGGAGAGAGAGGCGGCGCGTGGGGGATGGGTTGGCGAAGTCATGTGGGGTGTAAGTGAGATAAAATACGGTGTGAGTAATTCATGGTGATGAACTGCTAAAGTCTCTTGAACGATTTGTGAGGGCAACTGAGATGAGGGCATGTGGAATATGTTGCAGGTTCGTTTAGGTTCACTGCTACACTGATTTGTTATGTGCTTACATCATTCGGTGAATGTTCCTTTTCTGGATATATGAACCGAGCGAGCAGTCATTGTTGAAAAATTTCTTTCTTTTTCACTAATGGTGTTATATTATTAGATAATGCTTTGAAATTATGTATTTGCTCAATTTAATCAAGGACGAGGTGCATTACCTTCATTGTGTTTGTTGCTCCTTTATACGCAATGGAACGTGAAACATAATTTTCTTGAACATATTTCAGGACCATCGAGCTGTTCCCCAACACCAATTATATTAGTTATCAATGGTTAAACCTAATAATTGAGTTGTGTATAAAGGTGATCCATGTGTTAGACTTCACCTCAGGTTTTGCTTCCATATCAATCTTGGAATCTCAGTCTCTTATTGCATTGAACTGAATCCACTATCTTCTCATCCAACACTTAGGTTGACCCACTTTCCCAAAGCAATTGCTCAGGCCTCCCATTCTGATGTTAGATGGCTCCCTCCCAATTTCACGCACGGATTCAGTTTTTAGATGAATCTCCCAAGCAATTACCACGCTCAATGACTCCTCCCCATTCGTATTGATTATTTCCCCCCTGCTTTGTGTGAAACCATGGTTAGCTTGCATTACCCTGAACAATCAGTTGCTTTCAGCATGTACCCAAATTTTCTTCATCAGCGTGGAACACAAAGCTGGTTTAAACAAAAAATGTCCCTGCTTCCTCAATGACATTCACTCCTAGGCTATCGTTCGACGTCCTCACTTGCCCCTTTCACTGCCTCCAGTTTGCAATGTATTCAAATTAATGACTAATCGATCTCCAATAAGATTATATATTTTTGTAAAAATCATCTGCTCATAAACATTCCTTTTTGGATGCAATAGCAAAGGCATCCTATAACCTGACAGACTGCGGTTTTGCTTCCATGGCGGATCATTGTTTATGTGTTTCTTTACTATTCTCTGTTCCAGTTAATGTGCTAACGATTCTGATATTATTCAGAGGAAATTGTGGTCTCTCCAAATGTATCAACCGCTACCTGTTGGGCATGGCAATGGCCGATCTGCTCGTCATCATCACTGATCCTATATTAAGAGGGATATTTCCAATATACTTCCCAGGTACATTTATGGAGATTACTCCCGTTTGCTGCCTCAATAACGTCCTGGTTTTTGCAGCCACGACTCTTTCTGTATGGCTAACAGTGGCGTTCACCTTTGATCGTTTTGTGGCAATTTGTTATGAGAAGCTGAAAACAAAATATTGCACCCCGAAAACGGCATCTGTGGTTCTAACAACAGTGACTGTGCTAGGCCTCTTAGAGTGTACCCCTTGGTACTTCGCCTCTGAAGCTGTATATATAATTGATAACGTTCCCTGGTATTGTACCCTTAAAACTAGCCTCGTTAATTCGCCTGCTTGGGCAGCATATGAGTTGTTCCACCGCATTTTATCTCCTTGTGTCCCGTTCTTTCTAATTTTACTCCTCAACCTTCTGACTGTCAGATGCATTTTAGTGACCAGTAGAGTCCGTAGGAGTCTACAGGGCCTCAGCAGTGGAGAGAACCGCAAGGATCCAGAGATGGATCATAGAAGAAAAGCTATCATTTTACTGTACAGCATAACAGGCAGTTTTTTAATGTTATGGGTGACACAGTTTGTATTTTATGTTTATCAGCGAATTACAGAACAATATGCTGTTTCTGCCACTGACCCCCTTTATATCACAGAAAGTACAGCAATGATGCTGCAGCTTCTCAGTACATGCACCAACACGTGTATTTACGCTTTGACACAGGCGAAATTCAGAGAGGAGTTTAAGAACCTGTTGATATACCCATTCAAACTGCTTGTTAGATTATTTAAATATATGACCGAGACCATGGATTTCAAGCATGAGAAATAAATGCCATTTGAAACACTAATGCCTTCAGCCTTCATTTTTAAATTGGCATCGCAAAGGCGCAAACATCTTCGTTGAGCTTATCCTAAGACTCTTGTTGAATTTTAAAACTCCGAAGAGAAGTCTTCAAAGTGTCCCTGCAGTGCTTCCTTTGTTTTCAATGAGAGCGCACACCAGTCTCAAATCCTCCATAGAAATTTCTTTTGGTTAACTATTTTAAAGCATTTTGGTTGCATAAACTGGGTGGGACAGCTGTGTCTCTGGTGAAAGACTGAATGCTTGACGTGTCAGTTCAATGTCTGGTATTCTGCCCTGCCATCTGAGCTGCAGAGCTTTCCTCAGGCAGCTCAACTAAAAATGATTGCGCTATATGACATGGTGTTTGTGCACAATCAGATTTTCAAACTTTTTGCAAAGTTGACAGTCCTATTGCAGTGTGGACTTTCACTTAGGTAAGCGGGCAGATTTCTCTTCATTTCCAGGTTGATTTCAGGAGGCATCCGAAGGTTACACTTTTTATGTTTGTTTTACATTCTTGCACGTGCCTCATTATCGACAGTGCGATTGAGTGCGCTGCCGAGATAAGTGAAGCCCTCCATTGCAAACACATTGTGATCATAGACTGAAACTTTGCGCCCTGGTACAGACTGATACATTACTTCATTTTTCGTCATGATGATCATGAGATACAAGTTGTTGCATGATTGGTGGGCAAGTCTGTGCTACCTGCATTCCCAGCTCTGAACTGGTAACACGCGCACAGACATCAGAAAACACAAAGTGATGAAGAATGTTCTTAGACACTTTGTTCATTGCCTGCAGTAGTCGCAGGATGGTGAGATTTCTGCTTGTGCGATATTTCATTCCAATGTCAGCATCGCCATAATGGAGGGCATTGTAGAGAATGGGGAGATAAAATGAAACATGCTGAAGAGAGTCGATTCCAGCACACAGCCCTGTTTAACTCCATTAGTGACTGGAAACGGGTGAGTAGACTTACAGTCATCCAGGGAAGGTGTGAGCTTGGCGTCGTGGAACGGTTGAACCAGTGTGATGAATTTCTCAGGCAGCAGAATGATTTCCTGACCTTCTAAAGCCTCTCAAGGCTGACTTGTGTCAGCGAATCATAAGTGGCTTAGAAGCCAGAACCTTGTTCTTGACATTACTAACCCGAAGAGTTTAAGCTGCCTTACTGCAAGAGCCATGTCAGTGATTCTAGGACTATTGATTGAACTGCAGTCTCCACTGGCAGCAGATCCTGGTCGACGTTATGCACTAAGACGATCAGAACGATTATGGCGAAGGTTTTCGGAGCGAGGAAGTGGCGTGAGATTTCAAAATGATTGTTTGATGGTTGGCAGGTTACATTCCATTAGTGCAGCTTGGCAATGAGGTACCTTGTATTTTTTTGGAGAATTCCCTGTCCTCCTCATAGGGGGAAAGATTTTAATTAGGCTATTAACGAGGCATTTGCATCCAGCTATTTAGACAAACGTTGGGACATCATCAGCTTCTTTACGTTTAGCTATAGACAGAAGACTGACAGTTTTATTCGTTTTCTGTTTGGTGGAAGGTTTATCAAGAGAACGGTTAATGTAAAACCTATCTCTTCATTGCTGTATGAAAGCTGCATGAGAATGTTTATTATTGGGTTCCGCCCATCTTTGTAGATTTTGTTTTTGTTCTTCCAATGGTTCTGGCACATAGGCGCCGAGGACTGTTGACAAATCAACCAAGGCTTGTGCCTTCAAGCAGTTTTCGAGCATCATATGAACTCTTCTATCTTGTATTGTCCTCAAATTAGGAAATTTATTCGCTCTTCTGATTGAATCATTCGTCTTACATCTTTCTGAGCCTGCATCCTTCAATCCTGCAGAGGTTTGAGAAGGCTACGTGCTTAGATTCAGTGGACATGTGATTGTGCAAATACCAGTAAAGGTAGTGATTCTCTTCCATTAGATATTGGATCCGCTCATATTTTTCATTCAACAAATGTAGATTCATACGAACGGTAAGACAAAGGTCATGTACAGCACTGGAAACATTGCAGTCCTGAATCTCGCTCACTCCTCCTCAATTCACTGTCACATTTTCACTGTTATTTGCGACTCCGGAGTTCTCTGAGAAAGATTCCTACTTGCCTGCCCGTTTCAAACTTGAGACTTTGCGAAACTTGTGCACTTTAAGATCTGGCAATGTCAAGTTGTGAGACAAAAACCTCTATGTTTGAAAGGCTAAGACAGTGGTCAGCCCAGCAACCAACGCCTCACATGGCTTCATTATCCGAACACCCTACCTGACCTGTGCCTGGTGATGACATGGTCAATTAAATGCCAGTGCTCAGAGCTGGGGTTCACCCAATGTCCAGTGTTCCAATTGGAATGGCGGAAAACCGTGTTGGTGATTAAAAGGCCATGTTTTTCACCCATCTGCACCACGGCAAAATTCCAATGGCAAGTTTCTCGTGAGCCCTTCCGATAAGATCTAGTAGCAGAAAGACCATAAGACACAGGAGAATAAATTAGGCCAATCGGCCTATCGAGTCTGCTCCGCCATTCAATCATGGCTGATAAGTTTCTCAACCCCTTTCTCCGGCCTTCTCCCCGTAACCTTTTATAACCTTAGCAATGAAGAAGCCATCTATCTCCGTCTTAAATACATTCAATGACCTGGCCTCCGCAGCCTTTTCTGGCAATGAATTCCATAGATTCACCACTCTCTGACTAAAGAAGTTTCTCCTCATCTCTGTTCTAAAAGGTCTTCCCTTTTCTCTGAGGTTGTGCCCTCGGGTGCTAGTATCTCCTACTAACGGAAACATCTTCCCCACGTCCACTCTATCCAGGCCTTTCAGGATTCTGTAAGTTTCAATCAGATCCCCCCTCATCCTTCCGCAGTCCACCGACTATAGACACAGAGTCCTCAAACTTTCGTCATATGTTAATCCTTTCAATCCTGAGATCATTCTTGTGAACCTCCTCTGGACCGTCTCCAGGGCGAGAACATCCTTCCTGAAATACGGGGCCCAGAATTGCTCACAATATTCTAAGTGTGCTCTGACCAGAGCCTTATAAAGCCTCAGCATCAATTCCCTCCTTTTATATTCTAGTCCTCTCGAAATAAATGTCAACATTGCATTTGCCTTCCAAACTATCGACTCAACCTGCAATTTAACCTTAAGAGAATCATGGACTAGGACTCCCAAATCCCTTTGCACTCCAGGTTTCCGAACTCCCTCCCCATTTAGAAAATAGTCCATGCCTCTATTCTTCCTACCAAAGTGCATGACCTCACACTTCCCCACGTTGTTTTCCATCTGCCACTACTTTGCCCATTCTCCTAACATGTCCAAATCCTTCTGCAGCCTCCCCGCCTCCTCAATACCACCTCTCCCTCCACATATCTTTATATCATCTTCAAAACTAGCCAGGATGCCCTCAGCTCCTTCATCTAGATCATTCATGTATAAAGTGAAAAGTTGTGGCCCCAACACTGACCCCTCCGGAACTCTACTGGTCACCGGCCGCCATCCTGAGAAGGACCCCCTTATCCCCACTCTGTGCCTCCTGCCAGACAGCCAATCTTCTATCCATGCTAACATCTTGCCTCTAACGCCATGGGCTCCTATGTTACTGAGCAGCCTCCTGTGCGGCACCTTGTCAAAGGCCTTGTGAAAATCCAAGTAGATAACATCCATTGACTCTTCTTCGTCTAACCTACTCGTTACCTCCTCAAAGAATTCTAACATTGATGAAACCAAGCTCACTTTGCCCGATTTTATCATGCACTTCCAAGTATTCTGAAATCTCATCCTTAATAATTCACTTTAAAATCTTAGCAACGACCGACGTCAGGCTAATCGGCCTGTAATTTCCCATCTTTTGCCTCACTTCCTTCTTAAACAGGGGGGTTACATTCGAGATTTTCCAGTACTCTGGGACCCTCCCTTACTCCAGTGATTCCTGAAGGATCACCACTAACGCCTCCACTATCTCTTCAGCTATCTCCTGCAGAACTCCGGCGTTGTAATCATCTGGTCCAGGTAATTTATCCAACATCAGACATTTCAGTTTTCCTAGCACCTTCCCCTTGATAATGGCCACCAGACTCACCTCTGCCTCCCAACTCTCTTGAACTTTGGGGATGTCACTCGTGTCTTCCACTGTGAAGCCTGACGCAAAGCACTTATTCAGTTCCTCCGACATTTATTTGTTCCCCACTAATACTTCTCCAGCGTCATTTTCCAGCGACCAATGTCCACTTTTGCCTCTCTCTTACCCTTTGTATATGTAAAAAAAAAAACTCTTGCAATTTCTTTTTTGTTACTAGCTAGTTTACACTCATATTTAATCTACTCCCTCCTTATTTCTTTTTTAGTTGTCCTCTGTTGGTCTTTGTAGGCTTCCCAATCCCCTGGTTTCCCACTGCTCTTCGCCGCATTGTATGCTTTCACTTGCACTTTTTTTCTGTCCCTGACTTCCCTTGTCAGCCATGGTTGCCTCGTCCTCTCTTTAGTATGATTCTTCTTCCTAGGGATGAATTGTTGCTTTGTCTCCCAAATTACTCCCAGAAACTCTTGCCATTGCTGTTCCACTGTCTTTCCTGCTAGGCTCATCTCCCAGTCAATTTTGGGCAGCTCCTATGCCTGGTGATCTGTAGCAACCCATGTGATGAAATCACCAAAAATGATTAACTTGACTGATATTGGGTAGAAGAAACCCACGTTAAGCCTGTCATTTTAAAATGCGTGCTTTAACCCTTCAGTGCTGTTCTTGGACTGGATATGCACTCTGACGAGAGTTGTTTGCATGCTGTACTGCAGCGGCACTTCAAGGGCCATCAGACCATCATTAACACGCTTGAGAAGGCAAGACAACTTATTGGCATGATTGTTCATGATAACAAGCACTGTACAAGCTTCCCGCCATTTTACTTTTCCATGGTCTTTAACATCATGTGTGGCCTGAGCTTTCCTTCTTTGGACCCTCCTCAGGCCGGCGAAGTTCCCTGGTTCTTTCGATCTGTAAGTGCAATTAACTAGCTAACAACTTAGCAAATAAACTCTTGCTGCAATGTGACGGCTCTAATTTTTAACTTGAGACTGCGCCTGTGCAATTCATCTTAAGATCCGTGTCACATTTTATTGATTTAATAATTAATAACCTACTTCCGTACCAGTGGGACCCCCAGTTGCGCCCGTGGCTGAAAGAGACAACTGTCAGGGAATTTGGCCCAGACTCTCCCTCATAGCAGGAAGTGAACAGTTTGATCCTGAGAAGTGTTGCTCAATCGCTTAGTGCCGGCTGATTTCCCCTTCGGTTGCCATTCAGATTGGAAATGTCCCTTTGACTGAACAGCCTGACTGCAGGTCCGTGGTTATAGCACCCACTGCATCGTGAACTGTTGCTTCATCCCCATCCCATTGTCACTAGAGCTTGTCATTGAGAGATGTTGCATCACAAATAATAATAATAAAAATGATGAGCATGCTTTGTTGATGATTTGGAATGCAGTGAGTGAGAATAGCTGATCGTCAGCCTCCAACTCTCCTCCAGGAATATGTGGATGCAGTAAAAAGTGCGACCTGAGCGGCTGGAGGCCGTTCCAGAGGTAAAGGGTGCTCAGGATGTCTCAGGGCCTTTGTGAGCTCTATGCATTCCCAACCCGCGATGATCCCCAATCAGGACCGTGGCCATTGAGGATGGCCCGATTCGCCGCTCTCTTTGGGGTGGCTAATAATTTATGGTCCTCACATTCGAAAAACTCTCAGCTGTTGCATGAAGTTGCTGCTGACACGCGCCAGTGGCCACGCAATGGTCAGCTGCTTCGACGGGTGGACCAAGGATTTCGGCGAGTTGGTTTTTGTCCACCCTGTCATTTGAATAATGACCCCAGTGGACTGGGTGGATCAATCCAACCGGGGAGCAACAAGGCAGGTATATATAGTAAATGTAGAATGTCGATATGTTGCCTTTAACAAGCAATGGAGCTGTTTGTGAAAGTTGCACTAACGAGAGAGTCCAGAGGGAGCCAGGAAAGGAAAGAAACAAATAGACACAGGGATGGCACCCAGACAGCTAAAGACAGACAGGACAGAAGTTGTCGATCAAGACAAATCGCTGAGTGGTAGGAAACGTCAGGAAGTGACATGGAAACAGTAATTTAGGAAGAACAGAAGAGACAGGATGAAGAAAACTAAAATATTAAAGAAAATCCAAAATGAACATGAACTGGGGGGACAGTGAAAAGGGAAGGACTTGAAGCCAAGAGCAAACAAGATGGAGGAAGGCAAGGAGAAGGAGGAAATACACAGGATCGAGTTATAGATTCATTAAACACAGAAATAGAATATAAATTAGGAATATATTATCAACGGTTGGGAAAGTTGAGAAGGGAACAAAGATGAAGAAATTAACTGATTGCAGAGAAACTGTTAGTTAAACGGAACATTTGCGTCACAGGTATACAAAAGGGGTAAATGTGAAAGGTTGTGAAAGGAAGCAGAAATGAAATCCGGGGAATGTTGAGGGAAGATGATTAAACAGGTGGAGTATTCGGGGAGACAGTAAATTAAATAACAGAAAGGGACTGAGAAGAGGAGAGAACTGAAACAGAAGACGTCACTTAAAGAGAAGTGGAGCCACAGTGTGCGGCAGAGCAGGAATATGATCCAGAAACATTCACAGAGTAAAATCCCAGAAAAAAAGAGAACATCTTTCATTACACGTTTTGTTGCTTAAAGTTGCAGACATTCATCAATTTTACATTAAGTTAACAAGATAACTCTGAACAGCTTCCCCCAGACGAGTCTCCACCAACGCCTTTTTTCTTTCTTCAAAATGTTCTCCATTTGGGTCATTTCCAAAATAGGTAACCAGAGCAACACTGACAATGGGTTTTAAAACCTGGACCGGCGCCGTTAGTTTTCTCTACTGCAAGGGCGAGATTTGCATCGTTTTAGAGATCGTTTTATAAAAACTCTGAGGAAGCGAAGTATCTTCACAGGGACTGAAAACATAACTGAGAAGCAAACATATTAAGAAGACAATGTTGTATGAGCGAGTGAGTTCAGCACGGAGAGATCAAATAATATGTAGCCTTTCATAAATATTAACTTCTAAAAAGAAACTGCTGGGCTGTGCAATGCCAACCATCAGACGGGCGTTAGAGTTCACGCTGAATTCTAACTGCGCTCTCTGGAGGACGAGCAAGAAAGTCACTCAGTGTGGAATAAATGATTCTGCTCAACAGTACTGCAGGAAATTGACAAGGGACTCCTTTCAATCTGTAATAATACTAGCAACATTCAAGCTGGTGTGATTTAGCAGCAGATTCTTGTGTATTGCTTGGTACATAGTCCATATAAACCACATCCCTCGATCCACTTCATCATTTCTTTAGTGAAATCCTCGAAAAATTCAAAGCATGATTTCCATTTCGTAAATGCATACTGTCTCTGTCCGATTCTGCAACTGCTTTCCAAGTGCCTTCTACTAATTATTTGAAAATGGCCTCTCGAATTTCCCCACGACCGATGTCAAGGTAAATGACCTTTAATCACCTGTTTCCTCCCTACCTCCATTTTTAAATAGCAGGTTTACATTCGCTACACTCCAATCTTTAGGAACTGTCCCTTTGTCTATAGAACCAATGAACACGCTATTTCTGTTGACACTCCCTTCTGTAGTCTGGGATGTAGATAATCAGGCCCTGGAGATTTAGCGGCCTTCAATCCCATCAATTTCCCCAACACCATCTCACTGAAGCTCTGTTTGAATTTGTCCTTCATTTCCAAAGACTATCGATTTCCTTATTCCTCTTTATGTATTTTGTTTCTGTCCTTGATTCCCCCTGCTCTGGCTTTTGCATACGTTCCCATTCCCCTGCCATTTTAGCTTAAAGCTTCCCCAACCACTCAAGCAAATATTCCCCTTTATGTAGGTGTAACCCTTTCTGTTTGTACTGGTCCCATCTCCCCCAGAAAAGTTGCCCATGTCCCAGGAATCTGGAGCTCTCCCCCTCACATAATCGCTTCAGCCTCCTGTTCATCCGATATATCCTACTACTTCTACTCTGACTAGCACGTGACACTGGCAGTAACACTGCGATCGATAGCATTGAGGTTCCACTTTTCAAATTACTTCCTATATTCTCTTTTTAGAACCACGATCCTTTTTACCTGTGTCGTTTGTGCCAATGTGTATCACGCCTTTCACCCTCACTTTTCAGAATGTCCTGAAGCTGCTCTGAGATATCTTTCGCCCGAGCACCAGTGAGGCAACATACCATCTTGGAGTCTCGTTTGCGGCCACAGATACGATGATCTATTACCCTTACAATAGAATCCCTTATAAATATCGCACTCCCAAAAATGTTTACTTCTCCCTTGTGGAGTAGAGCCAAGCACAGTACGGCGAATTTGGCTTTTGTTGCTTTCACCAGAGAGACCGTTCCTCTTAACAGTATCCAAAGCGATATATCTGTTTTAAAAAGGAATCACAACTGGCGATCCCTGCAATGCCCGCCCCGTCCTTTTTCTCTGCCTAGTGTTCACCCAATGCATTCCTGCCTGTGTACCTTTAGCCTGCGGTGTGACCACCTCTCTATACATGCTATCCACGATACTCCCCACCGCGCGTGTGTTCCACAGTGTCCCCAGCCGCCGTTCCAGCTTCAGAACCCGGGCTTCCAGGAGCTGCAGTTGGAGACACTTCCCACACACATGCAGAATCTGGGAATTGAAAATATTCCCGGCTTCCCAAATTAACTCATCTAACTCCTCCTAAATCATTCTATGCTGCTGACCTTGCTATGACACGGCACTGGCTGTGTTCCAGGCCGGGCCCAAATCCTTGAGGGGAAACTTGGTTCCGCGAATAAAACTGTTTTGTTATTTGTGTTTATAACGAGAAGACTGAACAGTGAAATGATAGGTAATGAATCCATTAATAACTTTAGACTTTTAACGTTTTCAATTTAAATGAAAACAAAAGAAAAGATGTCAACACATGCAGTTGCTTAATACTGTAATAAATACTAAAATTCCTTTGTAAACTGACTGCCGAGCCCGCCGTCTTGTAAGGCAACAGTGCAAAATAGATTTTAAATGTGGAAAGACAGGCCAGCTCAGTTATCACCTTTTAGGGCTGGACACAGCAGAATCATGAAGACAGGGCTCAAGGCTGTTTCGTAATCTTCGGCTGGATGTCCCAGCGCATCTCCCAACAAAGCCTTTCACTCTCCATTCTATACCTTTTCTCTCTTCTGAATCTGTACATTCCATTGTCCCATATGCCTTTGAAAAAGTCCTTATCCAGAATATAAATACTTCATGGTATTAATGTTGTCATAAACCTTTGGGATAAATAACCACACTGCTAGAGCTCACCTAGTTAGGTGTGAACATCCTGCTACGTCTTTGAAATGACAACTACAGTGGTGTATCTTAAAATACAAATTCCCCTCAAAACTTACATTCTAATTCCTCAGACATGTTTACATATGGGGCATTTCAAAAACATCCCTAACTTGTTTTCATGCTTCCAAACCTCGAAAGCAGCCGTCTACAATTCATTAATTCACTCACATACACTCACATATATACAAACACACACACATACAAATACAAACACACATACAGACACACACACATACAAAAACACACACACACAAATACAAAAACACACACACATACAGACGCAGACACACATACACACACATAAACTCACATACAAACACACACAGGAAAACACAAAAACACACAGACACAAACTATACAAACCCAATTAATAAACTTCCTTGCCAAATAAAGAAAAATAATATTATTAATCTTAATATTACTCTCCTAACTGCCTCACATCCAAAGAGCGATGCTCATTTGATCAATGCTCTGTTAATAAAGAGGACACTCCTGAAATCCCCAATGGATATGTTTGTGTCGATCTTTACTCTACTATTCCGGAAGTGAGTTTTGATACTAGCGACACAAACAGTGCATCCTGATTTGAACTGGCAGCTTGTAACTATTTTTAATCAATATTCAGCCATGATCTTCTCAAATGACTGAGCAGGCTCGAAGGGTAGAATCACCGAGTTCAAATCTTAAGTCCGATGTTGATACATAGCTTCGCTTTCAACAATTTTGGAACATAGGTTACACGCATGGAAGCAGAAGGGAGAAAGCAGGATAACTTCCCTACATTTGGCTTTACCAAGGAAGAGTATATCGCCACAAGCAAAGCGAAGGAGAATGTCATTGTAGAATTTAATTTAATAAAGTGGATGAAGATTTTTACAGGTGATATATTCAATAAGTTGTATGTAGATGACTAACCATGAGGACCTGAGGAGATGCAGCCGAATAGATTGAGAAAACGGAGGGCGAATATTGTGATGGCGCTGACGCGAATCTCCCAATATTCCTCAGATACATGATCGGTTATGGAAAACAGGAAAATGATAAATGTTGCATATATAATAAAGATAAAGATAGTCAAACGGAGACAGAGAGACAGGGAAAGAGGGACAACCAGAGAGAAAGAGAGAGAGAGACAGAGATAGAGGAGGAGAAATAGGGAGAGATATAAAGAGCTGGTGTTGCTGATCGCTTGGAGGGGGCGGGAGAGCCCACTGGGCCATGGGTGAGACAGTGAGACAGCCCGCCTCGGAGTCTGTGTAACACACAGAGGGAGCTTGGTGTGCTCTCTGCTGAGTGTCGTGACTTTATGCCATTTTCAAAAAATCAGTAGCACATAACAAATTATTAATCATAATCAAAAACACTCGATGAAGATTAGCACTCCCACTGAACTCAGGAAGGTGCAACATTTGACAGGGACCAGAATATAATATTACGGCACTCGCTGAGTTTTATGTCTGCATCATTATATCGCTCGTGCTACAGTTGTCGGTAAAGCAACCCTAGAGACTGTACCTAGGTTACAGAGCCATGGACCATGTATATTAGGTAAATAATTGGGGAGACTGTCACTCAGGTCTCAGAGCTGGTGGAGCAGTCACTATTGGAATGGTTTGGGGAGATGCTCACAACAGGCTGCAAAGCCTGTGGCCAATCATATGTAGCCATTGATTGAGGAGACTATCACCCAGACTACGGAGCCGGGGTCAGTCTCTATAGGAATTGATTGAGGAGAATGTCACTCCGGTTACAGAGGCATGGGCCAGTTAGTACAGCAATGGTTTGTGGAGATTGCCACTCAGGTTACGGAGCCTGCTGCCGCCAAATATAATAATTGATTGGGGAGATGGTCACGTAGGTAACAGAGCTGGGGCGAGTCAGTAGACTAATTGATTGGGGAGAAGGTCACTCAGGTAACAGAGCCTGGGCGAGTCAGTAGAATAATTGATTTGGAGTCTGTCACTCAGGCTGCAGGACCAGTGGCCCTATTAGTGCAACAAATAATTGGGGAGACTGTCAATCAAGCTGCAGAACCGGGGGCCAGTCAGCATGATATTGGGTTGAGGAGATTCTCACTCAGGTTACAGGACCGGGGGACAGTCAGTATATTAATTGATTGACGAGGCAGTCACTCAGGATACAGAGCCAGGGGCCACTCAGTATAGTAACTGATGGGGGAGACTGTCATTTAGGTTACAGAACGAGAGGCCTGTCGGTATTGTAATGTATTTGGGGAGACTGTCACAGAGGTTACAGCGCCAGGGCCTGACACTATGGGAATTGATTGAAGAGACTGTAATATCGTAATAGAGTGTTGTGATTGTCAGCATCTTTGCAGAGACATGGTCCTGTCACTATTTTAACAGAGTGGAGAGACACTCAGCATATTTAGATCATGGGGTCTCTCACAATCGTAATAGAGCGGAGGGACTGCCAGAAATTTTACAGAGCTGTATTTTGTCACTATATTAACAGAATGGGGTGACTATCAGTGTGTTTACAGAGCCCGGGGACTGTCACTATAGCAACAGAGTTGGGGAGACTGACTGTATTCTGACAAAGCCAGGGCCCTATCACAAACATAATGGACATCGCAGACCATAAGGTTCACTGGAGCGCCCCGGGCTTGCTAAATAATTGAATGGGGAAACTGTCAGATATTACAAAGCCAGGGGCCTGTCACAGTGATAATAGACTGGGGAGCCAGTCCGGATGTTTCCAGAGCCGGGTTCTCCAACTGTTGGAATAGATTGAATAGACTTTCAGTAAATTTACAGATACGGGGGCCTGTCAGCACAATAATTGATTGTTGGGACTGTCAGAATGTTTACAGAGCAGGGGGCCTCTCAATGTTGTCAGAGACAGGGCCAAATGTCAAAATGTGTACAGAGAAGGGGGCTTGCCACTAAATGAATAGAATGGGCAGACTCTGAGAATGTTTACAGTGCCGAGGGCCTGTCACTGTAGTAATAAAGTGCGGACACCGCCAATACATTTACAAAACTGGGGCCCTGTCACTATAGGAATAGCCTGCGGAGATTGCCATATTATCTACAGTGCCGTGTGTCTGTCAGTATATTAATAGAGTGGGAAAATGCCCAATAGTTTTACAGTGCCGGGGCTATCACGATAGGCACAGAGTTGGTAGACCGTCGTGTGTTTACAGAGCCTGGGAATTGTCACTATATTAATATAGCAGGGAGACTGTCAGTCTATTTACAGAACCAGGGTCTATCTATAGGGAGAGGCTGCGTTGGCTGTTATTATGTTTGCAGACCCGGGGACCTGTCACTATACTAAGAGAGTGGGAAATATGTCAGTATGTTCATAGAGATGGGGGATGTCACGATTGTAATAGAGAGGGGAGACTTTCAGGATGTTTAAAGAGCCGGGGACCTGTCAATATACTAATAGAGAGGCTGGACTGCCGGCAATTTGATAAAACTGGGCTTCTTGCTCTACAGTAATAGAGTGGGTAGTCTGTTAGAATGTTCAAAGAACCTGAGCCTGCCACAATAATTATGGAGTTGGGGAAACATTCAATATTTTTACAGAGCTGGTCGCAAGTTATTGCAGTAATAGAGCGGGGAGACTCTCAGTATGTTTACAGACCCAGGGGCCGTCACCATATTAAGAGAGTGGGGAGACAGTCAGCATTGTTAAAGAGCTGCTAGCCTGTCAATATACTAATAGAGAGACTGGCCTGCCGGTACTTTGATAGAAAGGGGGTTCTTTCACTACAGTAATAGAGTGGGGAGACTGTCAGTGTGTTTACAGAGCCGTGGCCTGTCTTTATAGCAATAAATTGGGACACTTTCAATAATTTCCGAGAGTCAGTGGGTTTCAGGAAAGCAATAGAAGGGAGAGATTGTCAGTATGTTCACAGAACCGAGGGACTGTCACTACCCTAATAGTGTTGGGAAACGGAATGTTTAGAGAGCCAGCAGCCTCTCACTATTGTAATATATTGGGGTGACTGTCAGTATGTTTAAAGCGCATGCCGCCTGTCAGTATAGTAATAGCGTGGCCAGATGGTTAATGTTTTGAAAGACCTGCGTCCCTGTCACTATAGCAATAGCTTGGGGGGAGGCGTGGGGTTAGGGGAGAAGTAGGGGAGCCCTCACTGTCTTTACAGAACCAAGGGCTTGTCACCATTTTAAAGTGTGGATAGACTGCCAGTACGTTGACAGAGCGTGGGGCGTGTCTCTATAGGAATACAATGGTGCACTCTCTGCACTTTTACAGAGCCAGCGTCCTGTCGCCATAGTAATAGATTTTGGAGACTGACAGTGCGTTTTCAGAGTAGAGCGTCTGTCATTATATTAATAGATTGTGGAGGTTATCTGTATGTTTACAGGTCAGTGGCCTGCCCCAAAGTAATCGCATGGGGACACTGTTAGTTTCTTTAGAGTGCCGGGGTCCTGTCACTATAGTAATAGATTTGGGAGCCTCTCTAAATGTTTAAAGAGCTGAGGGGCTGTCAATATATTAATAGAGAGGATAGACTGTCAATATTTTTACAGAACCCGTATTCTGTCACTATAGTAATATCTTGGAGAGAGTGTCATTATATTTACAGAGAGAGTGACCCATCAAAGGAGCAATAGACTGGCCAGACTGTCAGTATGTTTACAGAGCCGGGAGGCTGTCTCTATATTTATAGACTGGGCAGACTGTCAATGTGTTTACAGAGCCGGGAGGCTGTCTCTATATTTATAGACTGGGAGACAATCAGCATGCTTAAAGAGCCAGGGGCCTCTCGCTAGAGTAATAGATTGGGATGACTGTCGGTAAGTTTACAGTGCCCGGGCCTCTCACTATTGTAATTGGTTGGGCTGACTGTCAGTAAGTTTACAGGGCAGGGGCCCTCTCACTATAGTAATAGATTGGGATGACTGTCGGTATGTTTACAGGGCCGGGGCCCTCTCACTATAGAAATAGATTGGGATGACTGTCGGTATGTTTACATGGCCGGGGCCCTCTCACTATTGTAATAGGTTGGGCTGACTGTCAGTAAGTTTACAGAGCAGGGAGCCTCTTAATATAGTTACATACAGGGGAGAATGTCATTC
Source organism: Cetorhinus maximus (assembly GCF_964194155.1). Classification (NCBI taxonomy): domain Eukaryota; kingdom Metazoa; phylum Chordata; class Chondrichthyes; order Lamniformes; family Cetorhinidae; genus Cetorhinus; species Cetorhinus maximus. The sequence goes on from NW_027597080.1 coordinate 17,459, forward strand.
TGCTTATCGAGCTGTGGGCCTGTCACTAGCTTAGTAGCGAGGAGGGTCTCTCAGTCTCCTTACAGATCAGGGAGCCTCGTATTATAGTTGCATACTTGGGGGGTGGAGGAATTGTCAATGTGCTTATCGAGCTGTGGGCCTGTCAGTAGCTTAGTAGCGAGGAGGGACTGTCAGTATGTTTACAGAGCCGGCGGCCTCTCACTACACTAATAGATTTGATTGAATGTCAGTGTGTTTACAGAGCTGGAGGTTCGACCCTGTCTTCTTCCTCTTCACCCTGCAACTTCCCGCAGCCCTCTTGCTGCTTTAACTGACATCAGTGAAATGTATTTGCTGTATTTCCGACAGCAGCGACTACGCTTCAAGATGACGCCGTCGCCTTAATGTATTTGGCTGCTTTGTTTGTGGGTTAAGATTTTTTCTTTCTTTGAAAAGTAGTAGCGGGAATCAAAAACGTAGGAGGAGGCGATATACCCCGTTGTTTCTTTGATTTCCAAACTCCATGAAACACTCCTGCAGCCCGGCACCACGTAACAAGCTCATAACCCTTCCATCACTTCTGTCCCTCCTCTCCACCTACTGTTAACAACTCTGCATCCACTAAAGCCCGTAATTCCCCCTTATCCCCGTTCCACACCCATTGAAACTCTTTGCAAACATTTGATCATCCTTTGCCACCCAGTGAATAACTACCCATCCCTCTGCTCGCCCTTCTCCACCACCAAAAACTGTTGCGAACGCTCTGGTCGCCTTTCCCCATTCATTGATCCTCTTCCCAATCCTCAGACCGCCCGTTGGCGCCCTCTATAATCCATCCAAAGAATTGGATTGTTCCATTGTTCTTCCCCAGGCACTGAAACTCTTCCCAAACATCTGATCGCCCCTTGGCGCCCTTTAAAATCCATTCTAACAATTGGATTGTTTTTCTCTAGCCACTGAAACTTATCCTAACCGTCTGAACGCCCTTCACCAGCCACTAAAACTCATCCCAACCCTCCGATCCCTCATCCCCACACACTGTTAATCTTCCAAATACCCTGATCATCCTTCCCCACTCATTGATATTATTCCCAACCATCGGATCGTTCTTCCCCACCCACTGAAACTCGTCCAAACCCTCTGATAACACTTCACCACTCACGCAATCTATTTCTAACACTCTGATCCCACTTCACCTCCTACTGAAACGATTCCCCACAAACTAAAACGACATTCCCATACATTGGCCCCTTCACCACACTTTGACCAACATCCACATCCCTGAAACTCTTTCCCATCTGCAGAACCTGTATCTGTACTGTAGTGGTTATCTAGATTTCCTGACACGAGCAAGGTTTCTGTCTCAAAAGTGTCTCGAACTTTAGTCTGCACGGAGCGTGGATCGCTCAGCTGGTAGATACTCGGATTTGCAAACTAAAGGTCCAGTGCTTCAAGTTCTGTGTGAGTGCTGCCTTCAGCAAAACTCGGTCAATTCCCATGAAACCATTAAAATTAAAGAATGTCCGCTCAATTTACCTGCTCCTTCAATGGATCTAATGGAGATGTTATTATAACCTGCAAATAATGTGCATCCTACCGAAATTTCAGCAGCCACGACCGTTGTTATTCTTGAATAACAAGGGGGTCAAAGATTATCAGGATAGGCAGAATGAGAACCTGAGGCCAGAATCAGATCAACCATGATGTCATCAAATCGGACAACAGGTTAAGGCGCCGAATGTCCTTATCCTGCCAATAATTGCCAAGCCACTAAATCCTTCCCAATTCGTTCAGCCGCTGAAATCCCCTATCACAACGTTACCCACCTCCTGAAGCAATTGCCAAACCCCGATTCAATTTCCATGTCCCCTTCTCCGCCTGTACTCATGCTCTACATCCTGATATTTGTGAGATATCTTGCTCCGTAAATGACCAGAGTGCTGATATTCCGAGGCATCTGCCTTATATCGGTCCCTTTCTGAAAGTGCTGTTCAGAACATTGAGAGATTCCCCACATTGACTTCAACTTCCCATCCCGTATGATTCCTACCTTTTCCGCCAGCGCCAATACTTTCCCAAGCACCTTGTCCTGGGACATATTCGTCCAAATGAGAAACAAGACAGGAAATGAAACAGTGATCAATGCAGTAAGTTTTATTACGGTGTACAGCCCATTATTCAGAAAGCAGCAAAACAGGGTCAGGGACGGTGGACTGAAACAATCAAACAGAACCTGCTTCCCAGGGACGAAGATTTCATTCAGAAAGAACATGACGAGCTCGGGCTGCCGGCAATCCATCTCTGGATACTACTTTCCTTGTGGGCAGCATGCAACCCACCTGTTTATTTTAAAGACGGCCTCCTGGTGTGGGGCAAACGGAACTGTTTGAAATCTTGCTGCTCCCCTATGGCAGGCGAACCACGGTCCTATAATCCAAAATGAATAATTAATTGAGTGATCGTTGTGAACCCAGAGAGAGCGAGATCTTTGGGAAAACACGAAGCTGACTTTCTCAGTGTTATTGGGAATGACTTTGAATCAAACGCCAACCTGAACACTTTTATATTTAATTGAAACCAACACTACCCTCACTCCCATTGCTATCTAAAGGCTCAAGCATCTCCCTGAAGGGCCGTCCAAGGCTGTTTCTCAAAGTGGACATCATTACACCCACAATCTGAGACCAGAGATAGTGAAATGAAAGGTCTGACATTCATATCTAAACCATTTCCTGTCAGGCGAAGAGTCCAAAGTGTTTCATAGACCATGGATAGTTTCTGAAACTCTGAGGCTGCTATAAATGAAACAAAGTGGTCAATCAGCTTTCAGAAATCTTCCTCAAACAGAGCAGGAGATTTGATAGGCTGAGAAGTTTCTGGTCATGTTGGATGGGAGGGTGATGCTGATCAACGGGACACGGAGAACTGCCAGGTTTTCAATAATCGACCAGATATGCTCTGTCACACGAAGAGTTAGACAGGAGCTCTGTATAATGTTTCACCCAAAGCATTACACATTTAACAGTGCAGCACTCTCCCAGTGGTGAGATGGATCTGCTGAGTGGGAAATCAACCCCGTATTTGTTCACTCAGTTCCCGGCAGATGCAGAGTGACAATGGATAAATTAGTCACTTGTCTTACAGACACAATATGTTTTCCCAGACAACAACCACTGTGAACGCTGCAGTATACATCGAATTAAATAAACCTGTCTGAAACCTTTTTAATCTCTCTCCCTGTCCTCGTTATGGAAAACTGACTGATGTCTCGGTAGCGTTATCAGAATCATTTCCAGTTTTCCTCCGTTTTCCTCATTTTTCACCTGGGATACGGACAGTGAGAGTGCGTGAAATTGACTGAGGGAGCTGTACTGAGGGAACATCCGATCCTGTCCTCACACACAGTATATGCTCTCACACTTTTCAGCAGGTATCAGTGATCGTGAGCAGTGACTGGTGGTTACCCCTATGTAGTGCGTTGGGACTGAGACCAACTGCAGAGTTTCCCAATCAAATAATTCGTCCGGAATTAACCACCAACTCGGCGCTGTCCTTTTATTGCTGCTCTGCTTAGAACAGCTCCCAAGACCGACAATTCTGTCTAGCTGCTAAGCTAGTGACTGAACATTCAGGGAATTAACCTGTAGAACTAGCTAATGTTACAACTTTCAGTCTCACAAACAATCAGCTTAATACAGCAGATTAAAACATGATTCTCAAATCGAATAACTTAGTTTAAAAATAGAAATATCCGAGCACTGGCATCTGAAAGATCGGAGAAATTTACAATCATATACCTAGGCCGGCCCAACCGAATCCAGCAATAGGATATGCTGTGCTGTGCTCTGCCATCATTAGAACAACCATCAGCAAGATGAGAGTTTTCTCCATCTTCGGTGGATTTCCTCAGAGTTAGTATCAGGATGCTGGAGTTGATGTTTTCTGTATCGAATCTCCGAGATTCTACTGCTTTTATAATCACACAAACAAGTGTAGTGACATCACTCACTGAACTTATTAGCGCAGAAGGCGTTTCAAATCCTGCTACATCTCATTTGCCTGAGTGAAGTCTTCAGGTAAGAGCTCCACTCGGTGATCGCTTGCTAAACGTAATAAAGGTGACCCTGAGTTGCAGTTAAGAGATGCATTCCAGAAGAAACGTGACCTGCACTTATTCTAAGGAGGTTGAAGCCGAGTGTTCTGTAGGGGTTGTCTTTCAAAATAAATTAAGCAATTTCGATGAGTGTGGGTTCCCAAGGCCATGTTGTGGTCCTTTTGTACAGGTCAAGGCAGGGGGAGTGAGGCCACTTCTCTGTGGTGGGTGGTGCAGAACAGCCTAAAACAATAATCAGAAGTGAATGGTTGCAGGCAGCCAGGGAGCTCCGTTCCGACAGTCTCACTTCGAGGAGCTGAAAAAGTGTTGCCCGAAGTGAAATTACACCGTAGAGTCATTCCGACAAAGAATGACGACAATCAGCCCATCCAGTCCATTCTAGTTCTTGGACAATCCGGTTAGCCCAATTCGGCTGCACTATCCCCATGCCCCTGCATAGTTATTTCCTGCTAGTGCTTAAACAATATCCTTTTGGAATCATTGCCTATCTCTGCTTCCACCATCAAAGGCAGCGAGTTCCCGGTCATGGCCGATTGCTGGATCAAAATGTTATTCCTACCATGCTTCCTACAACCTCCCCCATCCTCATCCCTAAGTTGACCTAAGACATATACACCCTAAAACGGAGAACATGCACAAAGTGAGGGTATGGAAATAAAGTTGCGCGCAATATTCGAATCAGCACATAAATATTTTACAATTACATTAGGAAAAGCACGGTTGGCATAAGCAATGCAGGTCAATTGATAACTGATAATCTGTTACTGTCAATAAAAGTAAGCAAGTACCAGGCATGATAAATAGTAACATTGTTGCAGCGTTTTCTGCAGAGGAAGAGCTCAGCATGTCAGGCATCCCAATGGAACTATCATTCCATCAGGAACAAGGATTCAGCAAAGTAAATTTTAACACAAATAAATGTTATGGATAGATTAAAGACAGGCGGGAGGGACAAATCTCCATGACCGGATTGTTTACTTCCAGCTATTTAAAGGAAGTAGTTGGGAAAATTGCAGGTGCCCTAATCAAAAACGTGCAGCGATTTCTACACTTATGTACCACTCCTTACACTTGGAAATATTGTCCGTCACTCCGCCAAATAAGAAAGGTGTCAGACGTAAAGCAAGGAATCTTCGGCCAATATGGCCTCAAATTGGCCCCACCCTTTCCCTAGTTATTATTTTGCCCTTTGTCTACTTTAAAACACGCCGTTGGGTGTTCCATTATTCTCCCCACCGATGATTTCTCCTGCACTGTCTTGGCTTTCATCATTTACATTGTAAGATCCCGATTGCACTTTTAATACTCCCCTAGGGACTCTGCCGTACTGAGCTTCGGTATCTTCCCGAAACTTCTTTTCTTTTTCTGAATCCATCTTAAATTTCCCTTGACCACCTGCGTTCTCCGGACTTGCCTCTATGTATATATACATTTATTATTGCAGAGCTGAATACATTCTTGACAAGTAAGGGGCAGAGATGTTCTGGCGGGTAGGGGGGATGTAGATTTCAGTTAACTATCAGGTCAGCCGTGACTTTGTTAAATGAAGGAGTAGACCCGAGAGGCTCAACGGTTTACTCCTGCTCCTTGTTCGCATGTTCAAGGACAATTAGGGTTGGGTAATAAATGCCGGCCTTGCCAGTGACATCGATGAAAGAATAACATAACACAAAATGTTGCTCTGCTGGCACAAGAAACGACAAAGGAGCCGTCCTAATTTAGAACGTTGGCACAGATATGGGAGAATACAGAGATAGAGCAGAAATTAAAGAGGAAACACCCTGATCAATACGAATGAGACAGAAAGAGAGGGATATCTGGTCTGAGGGGTTTTGAAGCGTCCACAAGGGAGAATGAGGAAAATGTTGTGAGTGTAAATGTGTAAAGTCACGTTGATTTCTAAACGTGATGGGATATAATTATCTGTTATTTATCAGCTCATGACTTGAGTTTCCCTGTCCGTCCGTTAATGAACCTGACTTAATCACAGAATCCGGCAGCGCAGAAGAGGCCCTTCGGCCCATCGAGTCCGCTACCAACCTGTGAGAAGCACCTGACCTACCTACCTGATCCCATTTACCAGCACTTGGCCCATAGCCTTGAATGTTCTCACGTGCCAAGAGCTCATTCAGATGTTTATAAAGGATGTGTAGCAACCCGCCTTCTCCTCCCAGGCCGTCCATTCCAGAACGTCACCACCCTCTGGGTAAAACAGTTTTTCCTCACATTCCCCCTGAAACTCCTGCCTCTAATCTTGAACATGTGCCCCCTCGTGATTGGCCCTTTAAATAAGGTGAACAGCTGCTCCTTCTCCAACCAGTCCATGCTCCTCATGATCTTGTACACCTCGATCAGGTCGCCCCTCAGTCTTCTCTGTTACAAAGAAAACAATCGAAGTCCATCCAACCTCTCTTCATAACTTAAATGTTTCTTCCTAGGCAACCTCCTGGTGATCCCTTCTGCACCTCCTCCAGTCCAGTCACATTCCTTCGTATAATGCTGGATCCTTTCTGATATTAGCTTCCCTATGGTCTGCTTTACTGTTTCTTGTTATGTAAGGCAAAAAGTAAATGTCATAGTTCCACTTTGCCTTCCTAACTTTTTATCCTGACCTTAAATCTAAACGTTACCGGTTCCTCTTTGCTGTATTCTTCTTTCTGAAGGATCACAAATGATAATATTTAATGAAACTTGCACTGAATGCCAAAATATCCATGTAAAATCATGACAATGGTATATAACTAGCAGAATATTCAAGGGAGAAATATTGGAATTGGTGATTTTGAATTCATTGCGTGAGGACTTGCTCACAGGAGCAAGGATGGCTTCCTGCAGCATTACTGGCGCTTGGTGAGACCACACGTGGAGTATTGCCCGCAGTTTTGCTCTCCGTCCCTAGGGAATTATGCATTTCTATGGAAGGAGTGCAACGAATGTTCAGCAGGATGGTTCCTGGGTTGGCAGGAGTGCCGCATGAAGATAAATTGGGCGGCTTAAGTCTGTATTTGCTTGAATTTAGGTGAAAGGGAGGGGGTCTCATTGAATATAGAACATTCAGACAGGGATGGACATAGAACATGCAGTGATGATGTTTCCTCTGGCGGTGGCTCGAAATAATGTGGCCAGAGTCTAAGGTAAAGAGATATTGACTTGGGACTGAGATGAGGAGAAACGTATTCACTCAGGTTCAGGTAGACATATGGCATTCTCCTCTACAAAAGGCTGTATTGGCTAGGTCACTGTATATATTTAATAAGGAAATAGATAGATTTATGGACGCTCAAGGTTTTAAGAAACCTGGGGAGAGCAAGAGATAGCAGAGATACGATAAAGTAACACCATAATGACAATGAATTGCGGAGCAGTATATAACGGCTAAATGACCTACTCCTGCTCTGATGTTCCATGTTTCTAAGAATGGAATAGCCAGAAGCGATTTGAGGCAAGTTACATCTTACAATGCCGCCATTGTCAATGAAAATAACGAGATGACTGACATTTTGAATAATTATATAAGACTTGCTGAATTTGTCCAGGTATTTCTATTTTTATTTTTGTTGTGGATTTCCAGAATAAGCAGTTTTTTGCTTCTATTCTGAATAATTGCATTCGTGTAGTATATGCTTTGAAGGGAGAAGTCAACATGCCAGGCATCCCAAGGAAATTAATTGTAAATCGGAAACAAAAGGCTCCACAAAGTCCACGTCAGCGGGATAATAGTATTGGAGACATTAATGACACAAAACACTTACAAATTTTCAGGAGCAGATTGTTTTATTGCACGATATTGGAGGATGTAGCCAAGAGCTACAGGTCTCTTTAACTAGAAACTTATACAATGCTGGACACTTGGCTCCCACTCCTTAAGCTTTGAAAATCTTGCATTTCGCTCCACCCTTTTAGAAATATATCAGACGGAAACCAGGAAATTCTAGGTCAGCTGGACTAAGCTTTGTTGCAAGGAAGTTACGCCAGGTCACCATGACATAACGCGCGTGTTGAAGCCTTGCAATGTTTCAGCTGATCAGAGAAAGCCAACATTATTTTTTAAATGGCAAGTTCAGCCTGAAGAATTGCATTTAATGTTTTCAAGGCTTTACTCAAGTGTTTTACAGAGGAATGTCTGTGGTTTTTATGTGTATCAACAACCGGGGGACATCTCATAAAGTCTTGCATAAGAGACTGTCAGGTAAGTTTCATACCGATGAAATTGAAGACAATATTACTTTGGCTAAAGATCAGTGGAAAGAAGAGAGAGTACAGAGGCAATGGACAACGATAACAATTGGAAGGCTGTGACTCCCGGTGTCCCACAAGGATCTCAACTATTCACTGTAGTGACTAATAACTTATATGAAGTTTAGAAGGCCACGAATATGAAATTGCCAATGACGTAAATATAGGCATCAGTAACAAACATTTTAAATTGAAGCTTGTCATTTCATCGAGGCTTTGACGTTTGAAGTGAATGGACAAAATTGTAAATGATGGATTGTGATCCAGGCAGTTGTGAGTTCTAACGGTAAGAATTGAAGAAATAGGAACTACAGTAGATCATATGATCCATCGAGCTTGCACCACTGAAGTAGAAGCAAAATACTGTGGATGCTGGAACACTGAAACAGAAACAGAAATGCTGCGAAAGCTATGCAGGTCTAAGAGCAACTGTTGGGAGATGAGAACACAGTTAACGCTTCGAGTCCTTATGACAGTTCTTCCGAGCTGAAGAGAGGTAAAAATGTAATGTAGTGTATACCTTATCGGTTGGTGGGTGGGGTGAGGTGAGAGGGGGTGGGGGGGGGGGCGGGGGGAGGGGGAGATGCTGATGGGGGGCTTCAGAACAGAAAGAAGAATGTGCAAATGGTAGGACAAGTGTAAGCACTCTGGAATGAAGAACATGAACAAGTGATAGATGGTATTTGTGGAGGTGGGGTAGGGGAGGGGACTGTTTTGCGGAAAAGCATGAAAACGTGATCTAAGGTGAGGATAAAGCAATGAATAAAATGAAACCAATAAAAATAAAAATTCGTGGATAAAAATAAAACAATTAAAAATGAAAAACGACTCGAAACGTTAGCTCTGTTTTTCTTTCTGTCCATGGATGCTATTCGTCTTATTGAGTTTTTCCAGCTTTTTCTCGTTTTGTTTTGGGCTTGCACCGCTATTCAGCACAATCATGGCTCATCTGCAGCCTCGAGTTGAATTTCACACCAGCTACCCATATCCCTTGATTCTCTGAAAAAGCAAAAACTGTATATCTCAGCCTCTTGAATGCACAGGACGATGGACCAGACAAAGCCCACTGATGTCGGGAATCCCCAAGCTCCACAAAGTCTGAATGCAGAAATTTCAACTCGTCTCAAGCTAAAACGATCGATCCATAAGACTCTCAATGTGCACATGTGATCTATTTCCCAAGCATTGGAAACGGGACTCTCACTGTCTGCTCTTGTTAGCCACTATTAAAACCGTGCATTTATCACTGAGACCACTCCTTATTCCTCGATCCTGCAGGGAGGCCCAATTGAGTGAGCTTTTAATCACTGGTTAACCCTTTCATCCCAGACACCAACAGCGTGAACCTTTACTGTACCACTTTCCAGGAAATTATGATTCTCCTTATATGAAACCAAAATTACACACGCTACTCCTTTTCAGGTCTCATCAAAGCCCTATATAAATGTTTATATATGGCATTAATCTCGTGCAAAAATGCCCTTGCAGTTTACGGCCACATGTTACTTTGCATTCCCAATGACTTTCTTTAGCTCCATGCAAATGACCTCGTTAATTGTTCCTGTAATAATAAACTTAAGTTTCTGAGAAGCTCAAGATTCAGACGTTTCATAACTTGAAAATTCTTCTGTTTATTCTCTTTGCTAAAAACGTATATAAATTCCTAAATATCAACATCAGACAACGTCTGACTCCTTGCTTCCCCCGTCATTTAAAATATGTGTATCTCTTTGCAGTCTATTCGTCCCCTCCCTATACTTTACAATTGTAACCGTGTTCTGTCTGTACACCAAATTTATATACATTATTCTCCATCTGTTGACAGAGTTTGTAAATAACGGAGTTGCTAGCAGTAATCCCTGCGGTCCTCCATGAGCTCCAGCCTGACAAGTTGAAAATGTCCCACCTGTTCAATCTCCCTGCAACCTTCCTGTTACCAATTCTTCATCAATAATATCCTGACTATATACAGTTTATATTGTGTGTTACGCTATGGCATGGCACATCATAATCCAGATAGCATTATTTAAAGAGAGACAAGCTGTGAAAAAATGACGTAAAAATGCATATAATGATAATAGGCCGAAGATGACTGCAGACATGACGTCATATGAACTTCAGATGTCGGAGCTGGTGGAGGCGACGTGTTATTTGCAGCTTATTTTCACACTCACTTTAAACATGCCTGATCTTTTACCTTAGCTCCACTTCTGAAATTTTCCCAACGTCTTTAAACAGCTTTGTACCAAAATCGCCGGTTAAATTTGTTTAGTAAAAAATAAAAGACCGAGCATCTGCAACTCTCTACGGTAGAGGGTGTCAAAGATTATCAATTCTTTGATTGAAGACATTTCACTATATATTACACCTAAATCGATGACAATTACTCTGTGCCTACAAGATCACAACTATCCAGAGAGCAGGTGTATTTGTGCAATATCACATTTTATAAAAAGAAAAATAGGAATGATGGTTGATTAGATGGGGTGGCAGGTCTGAGGCAAAGGTTAAACGCAATCCATCAATATTCCTCCCGATTAAACGCAAAATCATCTGGGAGCTAATGCCACTGTCGTAGACCGGCACATCCAGAGAAGTTGATTATTCAAAAGTGGTTTGAAAGCTAAATTTCTTATGTTAATTATGTTTCGTGTGTGTGCTCAGTTCCTGTCAAAGTGTTTACCTAAGGGCGTGCTAATACAGATATAATCCTGACTGAGGAGAGAGAGAGACAGTGAGAGATATAAACATGGAATATCGCGGCCAATGCCTCTATGTTTATTCTTTCTTATACATCCATACTGTCTCTAAACCTCTATTGATATGCATTGTGTTATTTTTGTAGGATACTGTAGAGTTTAGTTTATTTATTCATTAATGATTCACTGCCAAGCTTTTGCTTCCCTTCCGCTTCAATATTCGTCCCTAACCTCTTGATGTGCGTTCCGCCCGACTCTCCTTTATCGTTATTCTACTCTCTGAATGATTTCTATCTTCAGTTATATTGTTGTTCAGATTCCTTTATTCATGTGGGTGTTCTATGCTTGGCTTTTTTGTTTCTCTTTTATTGGGACTAGATTGTCCCGAATGCACCCCCTCTCTCTCTCTCTCTATCGTCTTTCTTCTCGTCTCTTTCTATTTCGTTGCCGAAACAAATGGCTAGGTTTAAGTTGATGATGATGGGTCGATTTTCAGCTATCATGATTGCTCCTAACTGCCCTGGTTTGTTCCAATGTCTAAATCCTTCTACGGTGTACTCGCTGTATAATGGTTAAGGGTGTGTCCTGTACTCACTAAAGGCCCCATTGCATTTTCCCCTTTCCCCAAAACTCCATCCCTGACTGATTGCTCTGGTTGATATTTCTATGATTACGCTCCATGAATTTTGCTCATTTCATAGCTTTGTTAATATCTTGACATTTACCTTTACATTTACATTTAATACCTTCCAATATCTCTGCTACCTGGAATGTCATTATTCATTCTGTTCAAGCCGGCCATTATTCGTCCTTCCCGAGGCACTTGTCCCTGTTATGTAAATGCGCTCGTCCAACAGCGGAAAATATTTACAACTTATTCAAAGTGTTTAAGGTCTATTTTCATTTTGAAGAGAACATTTCAATTACACTGACATGCTGCCAGAAATACACAAATAACATGTTTATAAGAGCAAAGTGCATCGCACACATAGTGAATTAAGAAATTAAATGAACACGAAGCAATTCGCCCTTTGACATTCCATTGATTTTAAACATGATGATGCCTAATTTATAAATTTCATTAGTTTTCCTGCTATACCTCTCTATCCTTTGTTACCAAAATCCTTACATTCCAGCCTTGAATATACTCAGCAGCTGAACATCCACTGGCCTTCGGGGAAGAGAATTCCAATGATTCACAAACATTTTTGAGAAGAAAATGCTCCACACCTTAGCCCAAAATAGCCACACTTATTCTCAGAGTGTGTCCCGTCATTCTGGCGATACATTCCGCACCCACCCAGCCACATAGCCGCACAACCAGGCCACACCCCACCACCCCCCGCAAAAAAATGTGTAGAAAAATGGGCGGATAGAGTCATTTACGCTGTATTGACATAAAATGATTTTAAAAATGAGAGCGTGAGAGTGAGGTTGTGATGCAGGGAGAGAGACAGGGGGATGGAATGAATGAGATGGAGAGAGAGCGTGGAGAGGATACCTCTGTCCTTTCCTCCGAGCTTATATTTACTGAATGTATCCTTTTTATTGCTTTTCCTATTCTGATTTGCCCTTTGTCAATTTTGTCTTTCGGGTATTTTATTGATTCTGTAATTTATTCATTCATTATTTAAATTCGAAGTTTTCCTTTGTCTTCCTCTTTATTTTTGTATTCTTCTCGTAACCTTTGATTTGCTTCTTGTCCTCTTCTTCTTCCTTGTCATTGCAGTTATTGCATGCTTTTCACTCATTTTTAAAAATATCTTGCCGTCTCCTTTTATTCATCCAGGAACATATATTGTTATCTATTTTTGTCTATTGCTTGTTTTAGTATAACATATTATTCCAGGAGCCTATTAATCACTGATTAACATATATTACCCAGTGCTATTCTCTCTCTCTCTCATCAATACTCTATTCGAGTTTACTTGCACAATTTGCATTCTCACTGCGACAATACCAACTGATTACTAGCTAGTCATATTTTGGAGTTTTGTTCCCCCTTGTGTATTTATCAATCTTTCTCAGAAATTTCAAATTGTATTCTGATTGGCTGTGCCTGTATTTCAACCTAATATAGTTTCTCATATCTGTGTCGGTGGTTTTTCAAAGTCTAGTTTCACGACCACTGATTCGGTAGATTTGCTTAAGGGGTAAGCATTTCGCCCTGTAACAAAGAGATAACGACTCAAGTGTAAATTCCCTCCAAGATTAGTTGGGCTTTAGAATGAACTTGGCGTTGTTTAACATATCTCTGATCCTCCCTTCTTTGAAGAACCTGAATCCCACATGTAAATACTGTGTTCAACATGAACAAATTGCATGCCAAATATTTGAATGTTGAAGGTAAATTTGTATAATGACGAAATCGCTTCTCTTACGGAGCAGGCTGTGAAAAGTATGGAGAAAACAAGGACAGAAGTTGACCAGAGCGAAACACATTGAACGCATGTGATCATCAGGATATATGATATAGACGCAGGATTAGCTGATTTTGTCATCTCAGCTTGCAGCCCCATTCAATTCAGTTGCATCAAATATTTTACTTTTGATCAAACGCTAACAGTCTACATACAGCCATTCATCCAAATCACGTCAAAAGGTTTGATTAAATCATGCCCTGTTGAACCTCGACGACCGATCAATCTGCTGTTATCTGTGTCAGAAATGTACAAAGCATCACAACGCTTTGAGTGAAAAAAAAAATGTTCACATCTTATTAATAAATGGCTGCCCCTTGCCCGGTAACGCCAACGTTTAGATAATCCTACAAATATTTATACATAATCGAGCAGATATGCATCCCTGTTAGATTAAATATAACAAAACGGTGCCTGGTATGGAAGTGGGAGAGATGGTGAGGCAGATCTACGGCTCAGGTTCAAAGAAAAAGGAAACTTCCCGCGAATTATAATGACAGAAAAATTATATATTTCCGGGGATGTAAAAGCTGACGTCATCGATTGAAACATTTTCACTGTGTTTTCTGCGCTTGCGTGAAGTTAAATGATTCAATAATAATCTTGCCTTGGAGGTCGATCGGGAGTAAGGGGGACAGCGAGAAAGAGAGAGAGAGAGAGAGAGAAAGAGAGATCTGCTTTACGGCATCCTCTCCTTTATTGTCAGTGTACAATGCAAGTTTAAGACTTTAATTGTAATTTTGTTCTGCTCCATTAATTTATCCAGTGTGTTTCAATTTTTGTTCTTATTTTAGTTGAACATTTTTCAACTGAATAATACTGATCACTTTTAAAGTGCTTTCAATGTTGTTTGTCTATATTTCATTACCGTTAAATAATACAAATTACATTCCCATTGCCAGAATACGAGTTCCCCCGCACCAACCCACCCTCTCCCGAAACAGAATCTATTATTTTCTTTTGGAATTTCTTGCTCCTGTTTTTTTCCCGAATCCTTGTCAGAACGAGCTATTTATTTCTGATAGATGGTGTTCCCTTTTACACGTAAAACAATTGTTCATTTCTCCTGTGGTTTATGTTCGAAGCCTAATTCCGTCAGTACAATTTTGTTGGGTTTCGTAATAACTGGGTAAGGATTGTGCCCTCTAACCTACATAAAATCATCTCCCAGATTCCCCCCATTTCCCAACCGCCCCTTGCCAGATTAATCACTGAAGATGAAAACCAAAAGGACAAGTATCCTATGAATGTGATTTTTTTCCATAACATTGCTAACACGTTCCTTTATAATCCCCTGTCACTATGTGATGGTTTCTAGAAAAGCCTGTTCCATGTTATTTAACCTGCCTATGATGCTGCCTTCCCCGATGCACTAGTTCTCCCTATCTAGTTATGAGCTGTTGATGAGCAGCAATTGCTAAACAGTTTATTCAAATGTGTGATGCAAATTTGGAAGTCGATGAAACAGCTTCATCCATGGCAGATCTTTTAAAAACTGGGGCTGTAGAAGCGTAGTTAAGGTCTTACATGGCCGGGGGACACGGAGACGGAGCTTTTGCGGTATTGTCACTGGACTAGTAATCCAGGCGGCAGGGTTCAGGTTTCACCACGGTAGCTGTTGGAATTTGTAATTCAATTGATACTCGGGAACTGGGAAGCCATTCTCAGTAATGGCCACAATGAAACGTTTGTCGCAAAAATTCTATGGGGTCCAGTCATGTTCTTTAGGAAAGGAAACCTGCCATCCGTTCGTAGCATGGCCTTCATGTGACTCTAGATCCACAACAAAGTGGTTGCCCCTTAATTATCCTCTGAAATAGCCAAGCAAGCCACTCAGTTCAATGGCAATTAAGGATGGGCAACAAATGCTGACCATGCCAAAGGCACCGAGAAACAACTAAGATAAAACAATAAGTTCCTGTGTTGGCACAGAAACTATACAGGAGCAGTCGTAATTTAGAACGTTTAACCAGGTAGAGGAAGAGGGGCAGAAATTAAGCAGCAAATGAAGAGGACACATACAGAAGAATATAAATGAGACAGAGGGAGAGGGAGACCAGAACTGAGAGGGTTTGGAGCGTTGAAAACAGAGAATGAGATTTATATTGCGGTTGTAATGGTGTAATGTTAAATTCACTGTTAAAAATGAGGCAAAATAAACGAAAGTTATTTCTACATTTTAATGCCATTATCTGAGTTTATCCTGCCTGTCCTTTAATGAACCTGACTTATTGCTGATTCCTTTTTGATAACAGCTTCTCTATTGCATGTTTTCCCATTACTTTGTTATGTTAGGCGAAAAGTAAATGTTACAGTTCTTCTTTGCCTTCCAAAGTTTTAGATCCGACATTGATTCTAAACGCTTCTGGTTCCTCTTTGTTTTATTATTCTATCTGTTCATTATACATTTCACTTTCCTTTAAATTCTGTTGAAGGGTGTTCCGTTTGCTCATTGTGCATTATTGTGATCGGCTTGTAGTCAATTTGCTTCGGCAATGTATCGTTCCGAAGGCTAGTGTACAAATTTGAAAATAACGCACGTTGTCAATTGGGAAAGGTGGGCAAATCATGGCGTACTAGGGCAATTAGGGATAGCATTATATGCAAGGAAGGGGCATACAAATTGATCTGGAAAAAGCAACAGACCTGAGGAATGGTAAAAGTTTATAATTCAGAAAAAGAGGACCAAGGGTTTGATTAAGAAGGGGAAAAGTGAGTCCGAGTGTAAGCTTGCAGGGAAAACATAACGCGACTGTATTTTTATTTATAGGTGTGTGAACAGGAGACGATTGGTGAACACAAATATACGTCCCTTACAGTCAGAAACAGGGGAATCTACGAAGGGGAACAAAGAAATGACTGAACAACTAAATACATATTTTGGATTTGTCTTCACAAATGGGGACACAAATGACATACCAGAAATGTCGGGAAACATAGGGTTTAGTGAGAGCGAGGAACTGAAAGAAATCAGTATTACTAGAGAAATTGTGTTGGGGAAATTGATGGGATTGAAGGCCAATAGACCCGGAGGGCCTTACAATCTACACCCCCGAGTAATTAAAGAAGCGGCACTAAAATACTGGATGCATTGGTGGTCATCTTCCGAGATCCTATAGAGTCTGGGACAGTACCAACAGAATGGTAGTTAGCTAATGCAACCCTACTACTTAAAAGCGGAGGTAGAGTGAAAACAGGGAATTATAGATCAGGCAGCCTGACCAAGGTAGTGGGGAAAATTATAGTGTTAATTATGAAAGACTTGATAGTTGAGCAGTGTGGAAATGAAAAGTGGCAGAATCTGACAGAGTCAGCATGGGATTACGAAAAGGAATTCATGCTTGACAAGTCTACTGGAGGTTTTCAAGGATGTAAATGTTAGAGTCGATGAGGGAGAGCCAGTTGACGTGGTTTATTTTGACATTCAGAAGGCTTTCGACAAAATCCCACATCAGAGATTGGCGTGTAAAATTAAAGCTAATGAGATTGGGGGTCGTGTATTGAGCTGGATAGAAAACTCGATGGCAGACAGGAAACAAAGAGGAGGAATAAGCGGGTTTCATTTCCGAATGGCAGGCTGTGACTAGTGGGGTACCACTGGGATCGGTGATGGGTCCCCAGTTGTCACAATTTACAATCATGATTTTGATGAGGGAACTAAATGCAATATCTCCAAATTTGCAGTTAACACAAAACTGAGTGGGAGGGTGAACTCTGGGGAGGATGCAGAGATGTTTCAGTGTGATTTGGAGACGTTGCGTCAATGGGCAAATACATGGCAGATGCAGTATAATGCGTCCGAAATGGCAATGGAGCAATAGGCCCTTCTCCCGCTCGACAATGGAGGAACATGCCCCGCCCCGCTCTAGTAAAGGAGCAATAGGCCCCGCCTCCGCTCTAACAATGGAGGAAAAGGCCTCGCCCAAGCTCTCTCAGTGGATCAACATTCCCCACCCCCGCTCTGAAAAAAGAGGTATAGGTCGCACAATAGATCAATAGATCCCGTCTCCGCTATGACAACGGAGTAACAGACCCCGCTACCGCTCTGACAATGGAGCAACAGTCCCTGCCTCCGCTCTGACAATGGAGTAACATCACCGCCCCCGCTCTGGCAATGAAGTAACAGGCCACGCCCCCGCCCTGACAATTCATCAACAGGACCCGCCCCCGCTCTGACAATGGAGCATCGGGCCCCGCCTCCCCTCTGACCCTGGAGAAACAGGTCCCGCCTCCCCTCTGACATTGGAGAAACGGGCCGCGTCTCCCCTCTGACAATCGAGCAACAGTCCCCACCTCTGCTCTGACAATGCAGGAACAGTTCCATGCCTCCGCTCTGACAATGGAGCAACAGACGACCCTCCGCTCTGACAAAAGAGAATCATGCCCCGCTCCTGCTCTGACAAAAGAGAATCGGAGCAGCCCCGCCTGTGACAATTTGTCAACAGGCCCCGCTTCCGCTCTGACAACGGAGAAACAGTCCAAACCCCAGCTCTGAAAACAGAGTAACAGGCCCCACCCCCGCTATATCAACAGAGAAACATGCCATGCCCGCGCTCTGTCAATGGATTGATAGATCCTGTCCCCACTCTGACAATAGAACAACAGGCCCTGCCCCCTGCTGTCAATGCAAGAACAGGCCACGCCTCTGCTCCGACAATGGGGCAAAAGGCCCCGCCTCTCCACTGACGATGGAGTCATAGGCACCGCCCCCGCTCTGACAGTGAAGTAACATGCCACGCCCCCGCTCTGACAATTGACAACAGGCCACGCCCCCGCACTGACAATGGGGCATCGGGCCCCGCCCCCTCTCTGACAATTGAGAAACAGGCCCCGCCTCCGCAATGAAAACAGGGTAACAGGCCCCGCCTCCGCTATGATAAAAGGGTAACAGACCCCGCCCCCGGTATTGCAATGGATTAACATGCACGGCCCCGCTCTGACAATGGAGTAACAGGCCCCGTCGCCACTCTTAAAATACAGCAACACGCCTGGCCCCCGTGGTGACAAGGGAGCAACAGTCCCTGCCTCCCCTTTGACGCTGGAGAAACAGGCTGCGCGTCTGCTCTGACAATGGAGCCACAGTCCTCCTCCGCTCTGACAAAGGAGTAACAGGCCCCGCCCACGATCTGACAATGGAGTAACAGGCCCTTCCCCCTCTGTGACAATGGAGCAACAGGCCCCGCCACCCCTCTGATAGTGAAGCAACAGGTCCCGCTTCAGGTCCGAAAATGGAGCAACTGGCCCCGACGCCATTCTGCCAAAAGTGCAACAGGCCCCGCCTCCTCTCCGACCATGAAGCAACAGGCCACGCCTCCGACCTGACAATGGCCCAACAGGCCGCACCCCGCTCTAGCAAAAGAGCAACAGGCCCGGCCTCCGCTCTGACAATGGAACAAATAGACCCGCGCCAGCTCTGACAATGGACCAACCGGCCTCGCTCCCGCTCTCACAGTGGAACATGTTCCGCCCCCACTCTGACAAAGGAGCATCCTGCCCCGCCCCTGCCAATGTTCTAGCCAGTCAATGTTCTATCCGTGTTACTGTGTTACTCGCTATACACTGAGATTTTGTTTTCTGCAATAACCTTCCATGTGGCAGCTTATCAAATGCCTTCTGGAAGCCCAAGCACAGCACATCTACAGGTTCCCCTTTATCCACGGAGCAAGTTTCACCATCAAACAAATCAAATAAATCGGTTTACCATGATTCCTCCTGCACAAAACCATGCCGACTCTCTTCCATTACCTTGAGTTTTTCCAATTGCCCAGCTAGAACCCCGTTAACGATGAATTCTAACACCTTCCCCAACACAGGCGTTAAGCTAACTGGCCTCTCGTTCCCTGATTCCGCTCCCTCTCTTCTTGAACAGAGGGGTTACATTTATTGCTTTCCGGTCTGGTGGGACCTTTCCAGAATCTAGCAAATTTGGGAAAATTAATGCCAACACATACACGACCTAACGTTGCAGAAACAGAACCTGTCCATGTTTCAGGCCTGTGAAGGTGAACATGCACCTTGATAAGATTGTTCTAAAATACATATTTCGAGTCATAGCAGCACTCCGGAAAGAGACACCTGTTCCATTGGGTGCTGTCTGGCCCCCACATTAAAGGGAGAATATATTTGTGTCACAATCTGGTTGGGGATTGCCTCACTGCGCCTGTCCCAGTTGCAGCTAAACAATCTCAACAAACTGGCAGATCAATTGAAACCATAGAATCTCCCAAAACTCCAACTATCTCCACGGTGACCTGGCATCTTCTGGTTTCTTGTCAAATAAACCTTAGTTTACGCATCCTTATATTGAAAATATTTCACTGATATGAAGAACCATATGGACCTTACAAACCCTCAATGCTCATTGATGACGCTAGAACTAATGTAGCTCCAATACTTAAAAAAAAAAGTATTTTGACCGCCGGCCCTGAGTGAAATGATTGCAACCCCCATCTCTTCACACCGAAGCTCACAGAAAAATCATCCATTGTTTCAGTGCCGTTGCCTTTTGACTCTTACTTTTCTAATCCGACCTGTTAAATCTAGGTTGAGGGGAATGAAAGTCTTATTCACATAGCAAGTGGTTCTGGACTGGAGTGGACTAACTGGAAGTGTGGTGGGTGCAGGTTTAATCGAGGCATTCAAGAGGCCATTACATGATTATTTATATGGACACAATGTGTAAAGTTACAGGGAAAAGTCAGGAGGATGGCACTGAGCCATGATGCTCATTCGGGCGGCAGGTTTAGACACGATGGGCCGAATGGCCTCTTTCTGCTCAGTCGCGATTCTGCAATTCTGTGATTCTGTTATTGTTTCAGGAGTCCAAACCTTTGACAGTGAGAACATGTCGGTCCATTGAATGCACCACTACCTTATTGTATAATAGCGGTAGAGGTGGGGGTGAGTGCCAATTGAGGGGGGCGGGGAATGTTAGACGGTCAGTAATGAGAGAGTGCTGCACAATCGGAGTCTCAATACTGAGGGAGTGACGCACTATCGGAGGGTCTTTACTGAGGGGCAGTGAACTATCGAAGGGTCATTGCTGAGGGAGTGCTGCAATGTCGCAAGGTTATGATGTGGATTATAACCTTTATCCTTCAGGGGCTGTTCCAGATAACGACCTATTCTCTGATAATAACCCTCACCTGAGTTTAAAATATACACCTCTCACATACTCTTGCTTGGGGACTTAAGAAGTGATCCGCCTCACCCTAAGTGAAGGATTCCAACAGCGATCGTACCCTTCATCAAGACTATCCTTTGAAAACAATATAATGCTCAGCTATGTTACAAATACACGGATATTATAATGGTCCGTGGCACTCGTTATAAAAAATATTTCCCTCTTTAGGATTGTGCAGTGTTGAGCTCCGTGAAGTCTTATGCAGAATACTGAGTGAGACGTTATGTTTCCTACATTATTTAAACATTTATTCAAGAGCCAGAAAATGCAAGACACTTTAAATAGGTAAGTACATGAAATTTTAAAGATATACAAAGATGGAAAGCATAATATTAGTTCTAATATATAATCCATAACATAAAACTATTCAATGCTACAGTCAGAAATAACTTATAATCGTGCATCAAGCTATAAAGCAAATTGTTACATTAAGTACCAAGAAGAGTGAGCCGATTATGGTCAGCGCAATGAAGTTCGAAATGTCTAGCCTTGCAGACAGCTCTAGTGAGAAGCGGTAACTTGAGGATTACATCGCTGCTGGCTTTTCAATGGTTGATTTCCTACCTATCTGTCACTTCTGATCGCCCTTAGCAACAGTGGTGTTCCTTCTTTGCCTAAGCTGCTTTCTCTTTATTCATCCTCTTAAGGTTCTATTTTTCACTGATTCTGATAATGGTTACATTGTTTAGGACTGTCTCAGTATATGGTCACTGTGAGTGTTTATAAGGTCAATAAATTTTTGTAATATGTTCTAATAACAACTCTTACAACCAGTTTACCTTGTTTTAGTACTGTCATCATCTGTATTTGAGAGAACTAGTTTATAAACTTTTCACAGAATGCTCTTATAATATATAAGTATATATATATATTCCAAATAGGTCATATCCCCGCCGCATCGGCCCTTCATAAAGGTATCTGATAACGTTCACTTCGATTTGAATATAGTCTATCAGAGCTTAGTGATACACTGGACCAATTTATTAGGATTCTTTCTTAAAACCTCAATAACTCTTGATTACACACTAACTTATCATTAATGAATGTTACTGTCGTTTTAACATGTCTTTGCTAAAGGGTGAAACTTTATCACATAGACAGAATTTACATATTCTGATGTCTATTTTTTCTGGAGATTGCCCATATCTGGTACTGGATTCCGAAAAGGGCTTCTGAAATGTCAGTGAATTCTCACACCATCAGGGAATGTTCCAATGGTCCTCTGATGTAACTGTATGTGCAAAGTAACCTGCATGAAGCCTTTAACCGTTTTCTACGCATTAACAAAGAGAGACCTCTGATTCAATTCTAAAGTAAAATGTCCTAATGATATTCAAACTCACTATTTCTATCTTCCATCACAGGCTGCACGGTCAGTGGTGGGTGAATGATGCACTATTGGAAGCGGCAAAATTAGAGAGCGCTGCACAGTCGGTGCGTTAGGACAGATGGAGTGCTGCCCTGTCGGAGGATCAGTGCTTAGGGAATGCCGCATTGTCAGAGAGTCCGTAATGAGGCAGTGCTGCAATGTCGTATGGTATGCATTAATCTGGTGCTGCACTGTCAGTGGTTCAGTATTGAGCTAGTGCTGCGCAGTGGGCGGGTCAATATTTAGACATTGATGCACTGATTAGGAGGACATAGACAGTGCGAGCTGATATAAAGGTAGGTCAGTAAAGAGGGGAATCAGCAGTGTTGGAGCGTCAGCATTTTCGGAGTGCTGCACAGTGAGACGGTCAGTACTGATGGAGCTCTGCTCTATGGGAGAGGCCGTACTGTTGGAAATCTGTGCTGTCAAAGCATGAGTGTAGAGGGAGAGCTGCACTTTCAGAGGGTGGGCAGATAGGAGCACTGTACTATCGGAGGGTCAGACTGAGGGTGCGCCACACGGTGAGTGGTTCAATGCTGAGGGAGTGCTGCACTGTTGGATGGCCAGTAATGAGAGCGTGCTGAACTGGCAGAGGATGAGTACTGAGGGAGCAACGCAATGTCCGCGGGGGGAGCACTGAGGAAGCGCTGCACGATCATATTGTAAGGATTGAGTGATTGTTGCACTGCTGGAGGGTCAGTATTGAGGGAGTGCTGCACTGTTGAATGTTCAATACTCAGGCGGTGCTGCATTGTCGGAAGGTCAGTACTGAAGTATGGACGCACTATCACAGTGTCAATGCAGAGCGAGTGTGGCACTGTCATTGGTTCAGCACGGAAGGAGCGCCGCACTGTCAGAGGGTCAGAACTGCGGCAGTGCAGCACTGATAGAGGGTCAGAACTGAGGGACTGCTCCATTGATGTATGCTCAGTACAATCACTGTGCTGAATTGTCAGAGGGTCAGTACTGAGGGAGCAGTGCACTGTAAGAGAGGCATCGTTGACGGAATGCCGGCACTGAGGGAGGGTGAGTACTGAGGGAGCGATACATTGTCGGAGAATCACAGTACTGATCAGTGTCATGTGTCGATACTGAGGTACTGCTGCACTTTCAGAGGGTCAGCACTTAGATAAAAGCCAGTTATATAACCCCTCCTCGCACTCTATAATTGATATATCACATCGCTACACCGCCACATCTAGTGCACCAGGTATTAATTCTTCCTCCCGGTATACCGGCATTATCACATCGCCGTACCCCCACAGCTGGTGTACCCGTTGTATTACCTTTCCACAATCGAGAGCCTGGAATACTATACACCATCCCCCGCAGCTCCTGTTGTATCACCCTACTTCCTCGGTGCACCTGTAATTGGCGCCTCACCCACTATTGGTGCTATATTTCCCTCCTGCTCTGGTGTGCCTGGAACACCCGCCAACCCCATGTACCTGTCTTATCCCTCCCGCGGCCAGTGATAGACGCCATCCCTCCTTGCTGTTGCTGCTTTTGTCGATGCCCTGGTAGATATGAAAACCAGGAATGGACGGGCTCACTGATGACACGACCCTTTATTTCTCTGTGCTCCAGTCAGTATGGGCCTCTGTGCAGGGCTAGCAAACAACATCATGTGGAACAGACTCTGTCCATTTGCTCTGTCACCATAAAGATAACAGCACCACCCTGCTCTTTGCCTGCTGTTGCCACAGTAACAGACGCGCCACCAATGGAAATGCGAAATTAAATGGACATTCTCAGTCAGTCAGTGTTTAAGTCATTCAATGGATTTAAGAATTGGAGTAAAGGGATATTTCAGCACATCCTTCAACTGCTCCCTGAACTTAGTCTGGGTCACGGCGTAAATCCCAGTGTTTGTGCAGCAACTCAGGAGCTGCAGCATGAAGCCCAATTCCATCACAATATAATCAAGGTCAACATACATATTCCCCAAGAATGATATCCGGCTCCATATAGAAAACAATATTAACAATGCCCACAACAGGATGAAATTGCCCGAGATAACGACTAGTAAAATGATGGATTTCCTCCGACTCTCCATCTCTGGGTCTCTGGGACTCTCCCCACTGCTGTGAGCCCGGAGTCTCCTGCGGGCTCTGCTGCTGACTAAAATATGTCTGACGGTGAGAACATTGAGCAGCAGAATCAAGAAAAATGGGACACAGGGGGTAAGAATGTGATGGAGAAATTCTATAGTCATCCAGACCGTAGAGAATTGAATAGCAAATGATATACGGCAAAACCAGGGCCCGTTCCTCAGAAAATACCCACCTGTGAGGGTAAAATACCAGATGATGTTCTTTAAACAGCTCAGCACAGTCACAGTTCCCAGAACAACAGTCGCTGTTTTCTCGGTACAATATTTAATTTTCAGATTGTGGAGACAAATAGCCACAAATCGATCAAAGGTGAAAGTGACAGTGAACCAGACGGAACAGTCAGTGGCGGCATATAGGAAGACAGCATGGGTATTACACACAGGGATAGAATACAGGAAACGAAACTGTTCCGCAAAAACGATTGGAATGTGTCTCAAGATCAGGTCGAGGATAACGACCAGTAGATCTGCCGTTGACATGGCCACCAGGTAGCGAGAGACACATTTAGATAGACCGCAGTTTCCCCGAGACAGGATGACAATTGACAATAAATTAACTGTGTGGAAGAAAGATAAGCATAGAAATTAGCTTGGGACAAAAGTGACCAGTTTGATTAAACAAGTCTTGAAATGTTGAATTGTGCTCTTCTTTCCTGAGCTGTGTGAATATGATTGTGCCTGAACGAATAAAGGAAAAGCCAGTGATGATCTGGAAGGCTGGAGAGATTAAAGCGATAAAAGGTTGTTACTGTAATATTTGAAATAAAATCTATTGCAAATTCTGTTTTACTTTCCCTGCATGGCTTAAAATCTGTTGACCCTCTACACTCAACCAAATCTAAGCAACCTTCCCCCCTTCCTACTATCCCTGGTGAAATTGAGTTGTCACAATGCTGAACGCTGAACTATGAGTTTTGGATTGGACAGGTGTTTTTCTTCCAGCTGTGTAATCGTCCTTCCGCTGCCCTGCTCCTTTATTCGCCCAGGGTCTGGTAACACACAAGCTGGTTGGCCTGGGTTACTGACTGGGTTCTCCTGTGGCCAACAGATTTTTGAGTGGATCTCAAACACGTGGCTTCGGCTGGGCTGTTTCTGACAGGTCCAAAACCCCTCCATTATCAAGGCTCAGCGACCTGAAACATCACGTTTGCTTCCTCGCTGCAGTTTCTGCCTGACATGTGGAGCATTTAAAAAACAACAACAAAAACAGCTAACAATAATATAGCACCTTTAGTATAACCAAACATTTCTAGGCGTTGGACAGGAGCAATATCAGACCACATACTACACCGAACTGAAGAAGAAGCTATTGGACCCATTAAACCAGAGCTAGGAAACAGAATTACACTTTACAAAAAGTTTTTAAAGGAAGAAAGAGAAGTTGGGATGGGGAGAATATTGGACAGGATACAATCCAGTATAAGGTAACGAATACAAACTCCATTGTCCAAATCAGAGGCAGTGCAAGGACAGAAAGACCTGGGATGTTTGTGCACAAATCTCTGCCTTTGGCAGGACAGGCTAAGAACGCTCTGAATAGAGCTTATGGCATCCTCCACAGTGTTAATAGAGGTGGAGGGAACACAATGCACGGTGGTAAAATAAATCTACGTAAAGCACTATTTTAATCCCGCCCTTTATGTTGTTTCAAACATCGGGCGCCACACTTTCAGAAAGATATGAAGGTTTGGGAGGGAGTATAGGTGATATTTACCAGAGTGGATCCAGTGATGTATGATACATGGACAGATTAGAGAAGCTGTGGTTGTTCTTTCCCCAACTGCACCCACCCCACACCCCAACTCCAGCGTGCCATGGATGCTGGGCTCAAGCAGGGATGAGGCAGCGCCGGGGCAGTGGGTGCCGTGGAGGTAGGGACATGGAAAGTGTAAACGGAATGGGCCTTGCGTTCTGGTCTGCTGGGGGCTGTTGATAAAAGTCAGTCAAGAGAAGAAACTGAGGAGACTAAATTGTGGCGCAGAACTGCTCGCCTGTGGTCTGAATTGGAAATATTGGCTTGCAGTTTGTGTGTGTGACTCAATTTCAATTTACTCGCCGGGAACGAAGCCTTACAATCCCCTTGACAATGCAGAGAATGGAGGGCCAACCGAGCCCTCAAGTTCAGCCATGACCCAGAACCTTAGAAATGAGCAGATAGGAGGAGTGGGGTCCCTGGATCAGGAATAGAGTTACTGATCAGAACTCCACACAATGACACTGGTCTTACCAGAATTTAGCCGATAAGCACTGTAATGAAGTTAAACATGCTTCACAAGTTAATGTCTGAATGTAATGACTTACCAGGGACACCGAGAATGGCGAGGATGGGATAGTAAACCCCTTGAATAACGAAAAGTGCCCAGTAAATGCGCCATTTTAATGTTATCCAATGATCTTCTGCAGTAAGTAAATTAAGAGCCGTGGTGAAGCTCGCCCTCATTGTTGCAACATTCCAATCTATTCTTCTCTGGTTCGGATCCATTGTTGTAACATTCCAATTTATTATTCTCAGGTCCTGATCCATTGTTGTAACATTCCAATGTATTCTTCTCAGGTTCTGATTCATTGTTGTAACATTCCAATCTATTGTTCTCAAATTCTGTCCTCTCCTCTGCCTCTCTATTAAGCCAATGATCCCGGCATATTGCGGATGGAATGCTCCCGATAATACTGTGGGATTACGCATTGAAAGGTGCCGCTTATAAATAGAAGAGGGCAAATTGTCAGAGGCACAGTTAAATTCCATGGAGACTGACATTAATTACAGCCACCGAACAAACAGCTTCAGTTAACCCGTTTCATTCCAGCCCTCTTGTGTCAGAACAGAGATGTCCGAGGGTTGCTGAGTGAAGGGTGGTGGTCTTAGCGGAGGCACTGATCATAATCTTTCATTCTTCCTTGATCACGGGAGTGACGCCCGATGACTTGATGCTTGTAAATGTTATACCCTGCTTTGAAAAAAAGAACAAACACTGTAACTGCAGCCCGGTAGTCGAATGACGCTGGTGGCTCAATTTCTGCAGGACTTGATGTAGGGCAAAAATAGTGACCGCTCTGTAAAGAATGTATCGGTTCATAGAATACAAGAGACATGTGAATATTAATAGCAAAGCAAACATGTCTGATGAATTGGATCGTGGCCGCTTCCAGAATAGCTGAAAGTGATGATGATAGTCCGTTTCTTCTCATATAGATAGTATTGCCAAAGGCGTCATTAGTTAGAAATGTAATGGAAACGGAAACCCATTGGGTATAGAGGCAGTTGCAGATTGGATGTGATATATGATACTGTGATACTGTGATACTATGCATCCTGCAGCAATCTTCAATCCCTTACAGTATTGTTCAATATTCAGACTTCTTCGATCTGTTTCAAGATGCTGCCATGCAGTAACTGAACTTCTCTGAGACTGGAAAAGAGCTGTGCTTGTAGTGGCGGTGAGCGGCCAGCAGAGGGCAGGATTGTATCATATTAATCCGAATACGGTGAAACGGGTTTGACAAGAGGATTTCACCCTTTTAAAATTCATTCCTTGATCAAATGATCCAAAGAGACAAAAACTTTGACAGAAAATGCGAGTCCAGGCTGAGGCAGTCATTGTCGAATTGGGATGGAAGCCTTATATAGTCCATGTGAAGTGACATTGATGTCTGAATACACACCGATGACACAATGAATCAGAATAACATCACTGCTGAGGTTTCTATTGGACATGATCTTTCTGACTGGTGGGAATTAATTTGAGTTGAATTATTGTGCTCAGAAGTGGAGGTCCAGCTTGTTGTTGGGTTTTCTGTCCACAAGAATCAATTTGAGTTTTGCTGTGGAGGGAGACTTTGTGCTGGGGTTGATGGGAGCCACTTTCTGATTGGTATGGGGGGCAGTTACATGGTACTTTGTGTGAGATGCTGATATATGGGCTTTTCCAACAGGGGCTCCAGGTAGAATAATCCCACCCTACACATTCCCAAAGCCCAATATCTAATCTAGGTGGTAGCCAGAGTCTTTTCCCCGTTCACAGTATATCTCTGACAGCGGCTGAGGATGGCTCACCCTGTGTCAGTCAGAGGTTTATAATTAATCACTATCACTGGACCTGCTGTGGAGAGCTGCGTCGGGCAAAGCATGAGGAGTGAGCGGGTTCTTGTTGTGAAATCATTCAGTTCAGCACAGCATTGAATGAGTGTTAGAATCGGAGTAAAGGGGAATTTCAGCCCAGCATTCAGATGCTCTCTGAACCTAGTCTGGGTGACTGCATACAAACTAGTGTTTGTGCAGCAGCTCAGGAGCTGCAGCATGAAGCCTATTTCCCGAATATAAAGTGGTGGTCTTACGTAAGTGTAGCCCAAAACTACCATTCGCCACCATAGGGAAAACATCGTGAAGTAAGCTCACAACAGGATGAAATTTCCTGAGATAATAAACAGTAAAATGATGGATTTCCTTAGAGTCTCCATCTCTGTGTCTCTGGGACTCTCCCCACTACTCTGAGCCTGGGGTCTCCTGCGGGCTCTGCTCCTCAGTAAAATATGCCTATCAGGTAAAGCATTGAGCACTTAAACCAGGAACAATTGGACTCCCGGCGTTAGAATGTAATAAAGAAACTCGATTGCTGCCCATGTCCGTGAATTCTGAACATCCAATGTCACACAACAAAACCAGGGGAATTTCATGCCCCAATACTGAGCCGTATACACAAAATACCAGAACACATTCTTCAAACAGCCCAACAAACTGACTGTTCCCAGAACCACAGATGCAGTATTTATGTTGCAATATTTTTCTCTTAACTTACTGCAGCAAATAGCCACAATTGATCGAATGTAAAAGTGACAGTGAACCAGACAGAACAGTCTGTGACTGTGTGAAGCAGAACAGCATGGATATTACACACCGGAATAAAAAACAGGAACATAAACTCGATAGGATAACGAATTGGAAGATGCTTCAGAATCAGATCGATGATAAGGACCAATTTATCTGCTCCTTGCATTGCCACAAGGTAGTAAGTGACACATTTCGAGAGACCACACTTTGCCTGAGAAATAACCACTATCGTCACTACATTAAATGTGAGGAAGGGAGACAAGCAGATAAATTAATCTTCAGGCTGGGACGAGTTACCAGTTTAACAGAGTATGGTTGCAATTTTTAAATGCCTCGTTATACCCAGTAATGTCTGCAAATGCTTCTGCCAATGAAACCGCTATCATCTGCAGAAAGCATTTGTTTTTAAATAATGTAAACCACTCAATGTTTATTAATATCCGCAATGGGTTAATCCATCAGCACAAGTCGCACCTCAAAATGAGTTTCGAACGTGGCAAAACGACATTAATATGCAGGAACCCAAACAGCGGAGTCCAATGCGACTGGAAGAAATAAGCCAGCCCTCAATCAAACGATCAGATTAAAGCACTGCACTTCTGCAACATCTAATGTTGGTTCCATTAAAACATAATATTCAGACCGGAGGAAGAGGCTCTGCAAACACTCACATCCTCAATGACCTGGGCGCACAGCATGTCAGCACAAAAGACTCGGCTGCAAGATTTGAAACCATATTCGGCCGGAAGGTCCGATGGATGATCCATCCCGGCCTCCACCTCAATTCCTCTGATTCACAGATGCCAGACTGAAGCCGCTCGATTCACTTCGGTAATATCAAGGTACTTGTGAAGTCTCTGGGCACAGCAAAGGCCCCAGGGGCTGACTGCATCACAGCCAGAGCATTGAGGACTTGTGTGCCAGAATTAGCCGCAGCTCCAGCCAAGCTGCTGTAGGACAACTACATGACAGGCACCTTCTGGGAGAAGAGGGTAATTGGCCTGATATGTCCTGTACACACGCTACACACACCAAGTATGGAAAAGCGGGATCGATCTCAGTCATCAACAATGTGATGGAAGGTGTGACAGCCAGTTAAAGCAGGCACCACTTATACATGTCTAACCTGGGAACTGAGACTCACTTGATTTAGTCCATATCTCATGAGGCAGAAGACTTTGAGACTGCTGCAGCAGATCGTGTTTGATCTGATTGTAACTCAACTCCACAGCCCTGCCTATCCTTGAAAATCTCTTACCTCCATTGCTTATCAAAGACCGATCCACCTCTGCCTTAAAAGAATTCAAAGACTCTTCACCAACCACCTTTTGAGAAACAGAGTTCCAAAGGCTCATGACCCTCTGAGAGAAATAAAAACTCTCCTCATCTCTGTCCACAATGGGTGACGCCTTATTATTAAACATTGGGTCCCAGTTCTAAATTCTCTCACAGCAGGAAGGATCCTCTGCAGATTGACCATGCCATGATCCCTCAGAATCTTATATCTTTCATTCACTCTTCTAAACTCCAATGGATACAAGATTAGCCTGCCCAATCTTTCCTCATCAGAAAACCCGCCCATTCAAGATATTTCACATTTCACATTTTCCCACGTTATTCTCCTTTAGCCACGTATTTGACGACTCACTTAACCTATCTACATGCCTTATAGCCTCCTTATGTCCTCTTCACAACTTACTATTCTCCCAATCTTTGTGTCATCAGCAAATTTACTAAATACCTTCATTTATTCGTTCATATAAATTGTAAAAAAATTCGGGCCCTACACTGATCACCATGCTAGAACACTCATTAGATCTGGCCAATTAGAAGAAGACCCATTTCTGCCAATTCACTGTTTCCTTTTAGATTATTGTTTACATTGGTTAACTGGATGTGGGCGTCGCTTTCTAGGTCAACATTTTTTGCCCAACTCTAATTGCACTTGAGGAGGTGGTGCTGAGCAGCCTTCTCGAACCGCCGGAGTCCCTGAGGTACAGAGGCACCCACAGTGCTGGAACGGAGCAAGTTCCAGGATATTGCCTCAGCGACAGGGAAGGAACAGCGATAAGTTTCCAAAACGGGAATGTGAGTGACTTTAGGGGAACACCCAGGTGGTGGTGTTCCAATGTTTCTGCTCCCCTTGTCCCCAAGCCCCCTGACGTGGGCTTGGACGGTGCTGTCTAACGAGGCTCAGTGAGTTCCTGCAGTGCACCTTGTACATCGTACACATTGCTGCTACTGTGGGTCGGCGGTGGAGGGAGCTACTGTTTGTGGATGTGGTGCCAATCAAGAGCGCTGCTATGTCCTAGATTTTCTCAAGCTTCCTGACTGTTGTTGGAGCTCTACTTATGTTGGCAAGTGGAGAGTATTCCATCACACTCCTGAATTGTGCCTTGTAGATGGTGGACAGGCCTTCTGTCGACAAGAGGTGAGTTACTATCCGCAGAATTCTGAACCTATGACATGCTGTTATACCCACAGCATTTATATGGCTGGTCCAGTTCAGTTTCTGGTCAATGGTAACCCCCAGGATGTTGATAGTGTTGGAAGCGTTTGAATGATAAGAGGCAATGGTTGTATTCTCTCTTCTTGGAGATTGTCATTGCCTGGCACATGCGTTGCGTGAATGTGACTTGCCAGTTGTCAGTGGTATGATCCGTGGTGATGTTCCTACGGGAAAAGTCTGATCCCAGAGTGGTACCCAGCTTGAGAGATCTTAAGTTTGATTTTTTGTTTAGATGCGTGGAGAGTGTCGACTGAACAGAGTTACAGGAGACAGCTGATTGGTTTTTAACAATGAATAAAACATTTATTAAACTTGAAAAGATGAACTGTATTACCATAGTCCTTCACCATAAGTGTGCCTTTCCAGATATATACAGATTTACAAAGAAAGCAGATGTTAGAACATCTATCTTATACTCTAATGTTCACAGTCGTTACACAGTCCATGCAAAACAATCTGCGACTTATGGTATGGATACCTGACATCTCCCCCCAATCGCTTGTCAAATCTTGAGCTAAACTGTCTCATTGAGCCCATCTTTCACACGAGGCTTCCCAACCTCCACTCTCCAAGAACCGATTTGGAATCTCCTCCCAAACCATGCTTTCTCTCAGACGCCTTCCATACGGTCCATCTGCAGGGCTCCGAGATCTCCTGGATCGCCATTCAAGCTTGCTGCCATGCATTCTCTCTCACTGTCTCAGCCATGCCAGAAGAACACCATTGCTTCACTCGGCCATAGCAACGCCTTACAGAACTCGAGCTGTCTCCTTGGACCTTCTGTATTTTTGCAAGCCGAAGTTGCTTTAAATCTGCATGCTGAAACTTCTAACTTTAAATTTGAAACCTTTCTCTGCTTTTCGCTCCCGAAACTACCTACCAGGGCCTTGTCCAGATTCCAGTTTGCTTCTTTTGAGTAGAAGGTGTTCTTCAGACCTCTCTTCTTCTCTTTCTGAAGTTCCCTCCAGGACAGCTTCTGCTGCCAGCTAGTTTCAAATTTAGTTTCGGACTTGCTACCAGCCACTCTCCAAGGTTCCTTCTCCTGGCATGTCCTTTTAGCCTTGGAACGCCCACACCAAATGAACTCAAACTGCTTTCGGTTTATACCTGTGTTTATGTGTTTGTGGACGTGTGCCTGTGCATATGCGTGTGTGCCTGTGTGTATATGTGTGTGTGGCCACCCTATCTGGATACCGGTTGCAAGGAAACAGCAAAGTTTTTGTACTTAACCTTCCCTAAACTATTACCCCACTTGATAACACAGCTCTGCACCTCAAGGGTCATAAAGGTCTTTGAAAATGCAGGCACACAAACCTTACACTTACAAAGCTTACACTTACAATCGCCTCTCGAAAATGTAACGACATCCCAGGTTTCACCATTTTAACCCACACATCGAGAAACAAAAATCATGCTTGAAAATTAAAGCAAAAAATATTTCCTAAACCAACAAATGCAAATATAACTTACTTAAACTCTCTCGTTCCTAACATCTGCCCAAGCTTGGATATTGTCCAGGTGTTGCTGCATTTGGACATGGGCTGATTCAGTGCCTGAATCATTGTGCAATCATCAGCGAACATCGCAACCTCTGACCTTATGATGGAGGGAAGGTCATTGATGAGCAGCTGAAGATGCTGGGCCGAGGACTCTACCCTGAACATCTCCTGCAATGATGACCTGGAACTGAGATGTTGGACCTCTAACAATCACAACCATCTTCCTTTGTGCTATGTATGACTCCAACCAGCGGAGCGAATTCCCCACTGATTCCCATTGACTCCAGATATGTTAGTGCCCCTTGATGTCACACTCAGTCAAACGCTGCCTTGATGTCGAGGACATTCACTCTCACCTCACATCTTGAATTACGTTCTTGTGTCCATGTTTGAACCAAGAGTGTAATGAGGTCAGGAGTTGAGCGGACCTGGCAGGACCCCAACTGGGCGTTAGTGAGCAGGTTAATGCGAAGTAAGTGCCGCATGATAGCGCTGTTGATAGCCCATTCCGTTACTTTACTGAAGATCGAGAGTAGACTGATGGGGAAGTTATTGGCCAGGATGGATTTGTCCTGTTTTTTGTGCACAGAAAATATTTGGGAATGTTTCCACATTGGCAGTAAGTTGCGAGTGTTGTACATGTACTGGAACAGTTCGGCTAGTGCCGCAGAATGTTCTGGAGCTCATGTCTTCAGTGTAATTGTCAGAATATCGTCACGGTGCATAATCTTTTCATTACCTAGTGCCTTCAGCCAGTTCTTCATATCACGTGGAGTAAATCGATTTGGCTGAAAACTGGCATATCTGACGCAGTGGAACCCCGGAGGAAGTCGAGATAGATCATTCACTTGGCACTTCTGCTTGAAGACTGTTGCTAATGCTTCAGCTTTATGTTTTGCACTGATGTGCTGGGCTCCTGCTTCATTGAGGATTGGGATATTACTGGAGCCCCCTCATCCACCGCCATTCACGAATGCTTGTGGCATGACTGCAGAGATTAGATCTAATTCTTTGGTTGTGTGATCGCTTAGCTCTGTCTATCACTTGCTGCTTATGCAAGTTTGACATGGAAGCAGTCCTGTGTTATAGCGTCAACAGGCTGACACCTTTTTTCACATATGCCTGGCGCTGTTCCTGGCATGCCCTTCTGCACTCTCCATTGAACCAGGGTTGACCCCCACGCTTGATGGTAATGGTAGAGTGGGGGATATGCCGGGCCGTGAGGTTACAGATTGTGTTCGAGGACAATTCTGCTGCTGCTGATGGCCCTCAGTGTTTCATGGAGGCCCAGCCTTAAGTTGCTGGATCTGTTGGAAACCTATCCCATTCAGCACGTTGGTAGTGCCACACAGCACAATGGAGGGTGTTCTCAATATGAAGGTGGGACTTGGTCACCAACATGACTGTGCGGTGGTGACTCCTACCAATACTGTCATGGACAGATGCATCTGCGGCAGGCACACTGGTGAGGATGAGATGAAGCATGTTTTCTCCCTTCTGTTTGTTCCCTTATTCAACATGGAGGAGCACTGATTCATCAGCTGAGGGAAGGCGGCCCGTGGTAATCAGCAGGATGTTTCCTTGCCAATGTTTCATCTGATGCCATGAGACTTCATGGGGCCCGGACTACATGTGGAGCTCACCCACCGCAACTCCCTCCTAGCCGTTTACTCTGTGGCCCTGCGTCTGCAGTGGGACTGTCATGCCAGTGAAAAAGGGGATACTCAGGGATGGTGATGGTGGTGTCTGGGACATTTTCTCTCTGTATGATTCCGGTAGGATGACTATGTCAGGCTGTTGCTTGACCTGCCTGTGAGACAGCTCGCTCCCGGCCCCCATGTTAGTAAAGAGGATTTTGCAGGGTCGACAGAATTAGATTTCTTGTTGTCATTTCCAGTGCCTTGGTCGATGCCTGGTGATTTCTCCGGTCTCATTGCTTTTGGGATTTTTCGTGTTTTAAAGCAAATTCGTGTGCCATTGCTGTGGCTCTGGAGTCAGATAAAGTCCCACAGGTAAGAACCCTAGATTTCTTGGCCCAAAGGAGGATTAGTTAACCAGATGGATTTGTACCACAATCGAAGATGGCTTCACAGTGATCTGTAGACTTTTATTTCCAGATTTGTATTAAATTCAAATTCGAGTGGGGTCCGAATCCGTGTCCCAGATCATTACCCTGGGTCTTTGGATTACTCGTCTGGCGACGACGCCACTTTGCCAACGCCTCCCACATGGTTTGTTGAAATTTACAGGGACCGGTGGTGGCTTTCTACATGTAATATTTTTAGATGATGACATTGATACAGATTAGCATGAGCCTGTTTTCAGAACAGTTCTAAATTCGATGTTCAATGAAAAGTAATCCAATTGTGATCTCACCAAAGCCCTTTCCCAGCCGCTTAGGGCCAGGGAACTGGAAATTGTTGACATTGATATGACGCCTCCTCGTAACCATGAGCGCCCAATCCCTCTACACATCCTCCCCCCACCAGGATGGTCTGAGGGATCTCCGCTTCTTCCTTGAACAGAGGCCCAAAAAATCAACATCCACCACCTCTCTCCTCCCCCTGGCTGAACTTGTTCTCTCACTGAAAAAAATCTCCTTTAACTTATCCCTCGCCCTCCAAATAAAAGGGATGGCTACGGGCAACCACAATGTCACTAGTTATGCGTGTTTATTTATGGGTAATGTGGAACAGTCCTTGTTCCTGTCCTACTCAGTCCACTCCCCACTGAAAAAGCTTTTGTAGGTATATCGATGACTGAATTGGTGGCGCTTTATGCTCTTGTCTGGACCTGGAAAGATGTATCAATTCTGCTTCAAATTTCCACCTCTCTATCACCTTCATATGGTATATCTCCGACAGTTCCCTTACCATCCTTGACCTCTCTGTTTCTAATTCTGTTGATGGACTGCCCAGCAATGTTCATTACAAGTTCACCGGCTCCTACAGCTACCTCGACTACAGCTCCTCACAACCCGCTTCCTGTAAGGACTCCATCTCATTCTCTCACTTCCTTTCCATGTGTTCGGATGATACCTCTTTCCGAATCGCTTCTGACATGTCTTCCATCTTCCTTAACCGAGGATCCCCCCTCCCCCACAGTGCTTGACAAGGTCTTCAAAAGTATCTGACCCATCTCCCCCGCCTCTGCCCTCATCCGCTTCCCTCCCACCCCGAACAATGATTGGGCCGCCCTTGGCCTTATTTTACACCCCAACAACCTCTGCATTCAAAGGATCATTTAGCACCATTTCCGCCTATTCCAGCATGATGCCACCACCAAACAAATCTTCCTCTCAACCCCTCCATCAGAATTCCGTCGTAACCGCTCCCTCTGGGACGCTCTGTTCCACGCCTGCATCACCCCCAATACCTCATCCCCTTCCCACGGCACCTTCACATGCAATCACAAAAGGTGCAACACCTGCCCATTTACCTCACCGTCCTCATCCTTCCTCACCGTCCTAGGGCTCAAGCAATCCTTTCAGGTGAACCAGTGCTTCACTTGCACTTCCTTCAATTTTGTCCACAGCATTCGCTGCTCCAAATTCGGACTCCTCTATGATTGGGAGACTAAAGGAGAATTGAGTGACCTCTTTGTGGAGCAGATTGGATCTGTCTGCAAGCATGAACCAGAACTCCCTGCCGCTTACCATTTCAACACTCCATCCTAATCTCAGCCCACATGTCCATCTTTGGCCTGCTGAAATGTTCCAGTGAAGCCCAATGCGAACAGCAGGAACAGCACCTCGTCTTCCGACTGGGCACTTTACAGCCTTCCGGATTTTAGATATAGTTCAAAAACTTCAGACGATGAGCTCTCTCCTCTATCCTCACCACATTTTAAACCCTTTCCCTAGATTCTTTGTTTTACCCACTAATTTTTATTTATTCTTAATTTGATTCGTTTATTATCCCCATTTTTAATCCCTCTATCTATCCCCCTAATTCCTTTCCAAGTCTAAGTGAATGATTCAATGTTCGAATGTATAATTCTTTGTTCCTTAGTGAGGCATTCTACACTTTGATAGGATAATGACACTTAAAGAGGGCAGTCACGCCCCTGAGAGAATGAAAGAGTGAGATACAGAGAGGAAGAGACAAAAGCGAGAGAGAGAAAGTGAGACAAGAAAGGGAGGAGAGAAAGACAGGAGAGACCGTGTGGGAGAGTGAGTGAGTGAGAGATAGAGAGGAGGACCGAGAGATATGGAGAGTGAGAGACAGAGTGAGGCAATGAGAGAGAAAGATAAATAGTGAATAGGAGACAGAGGAGAGAGCGTGGAGTGAGAGTGAGAAGTGTGAGAGACAAGAAGAGGAAGGCAAAGATTGAGACAATGAGAGAGACAGAGAGAGGGATGGAGGTAATGAGAGAGAGAGACAAGAAGGGTGAGACAAGGGGAGAGAGAGGGGGAGAGAGGGAGAGAGAAAGAGACTCGATTAATTGCAATTCAATGCTTGAATAGCCAATGCATTGGGATCAGCATTTAGGAGACAATTTTAGATGTTGTTTTTAGACTGATGTTTCGTATTTTTGAGTGAACAGGGTCAATGCTGGGTTAACGAAACTTGTTAGCTAATGATGTGTTCAGAATTGTCCAGTGAAATCTCAGCTCTAAATATAGACTGTACGGCAGGGAATTAATGCACTTTCGAAGCCTGTTTGTTCAAGTTTAAAACAAATAAGCTGCAACTTCAAATTCCCGGAGGTGTTCCCACAGAGTATTTAATAAAAAGACTTTGCGAATGTAGCGCCCCACAGTTTAATACAGAGAGATTGTCCCGAGACGAAGGGACAAATCACTTCAGTGAGAATATGATTGACAATTTTAACGGTTTCAAAAATATATAATACCTGATCTTGGCAATCATTGGTGTACCCGGTTAGTGACTATAAACATTGAATGTCTGTGAAGATGTATGTGAGCTGATTTGTAATATTATTCTGCTACTCATAATATTACATATATGGTGGGTCTATATGGGCAGCCGATTAGTGGTAGTATTTTCTACATTTAAATACCTTGACTTTTCTCTAGCGATTCATTATATTGCCCCATATCAAGTTCTGCTTATAACTTCCAGAGAAACGGTAATATCGAATTGTATTCTCCAGTGGAACATAACGTTTTATTATCTGTAAGTGTACAATTGCACTGAGTGTGGGTAACTAGCTGCAGTGGAGCACACAGCCACAGTGCCTATGGGTGACTGGGAATATGTGTTAGTGCAAAACTGCAGAGGCTGTGGGTCACTAACCCGTGGTGTGAAGAGCTGAGGAGGGGATACCCAGTGACCACATATTGCCTGGAGTAACTGTTAGGGCAGACCTGTGCTGAATTTTGTTCAATAACTGGTATGAAACAAACTGGTTGGATTGAGTATGATTGTTTAGCGTGACGGGTTTCTCCATTTCATATAGCTCTCTCTTTTGTTTTTAAGGATGTAATCTTTAAACGATGGGTGGATTACTGTTGTGGCTTGTATAAGTGTAAGTGTATATAGTGAAAATTATTGATGTGGGTCTGTCGCCGATTGAACTGCTCAACGGGAAACAGATATTTACTGTCAGTTAAACAGGAGAGAAAAACAGACTAATGAACAAGGTCATGAAATGTGGCGTCAAGGGACAAGTGGCCGAATGGATTGCTCGCTGTATTCAGGATAGAAAGCAGACAGTGGCAATAAAGGGTCGTTATTCAGAGTGGCAGAAGGTGGGAAGTGGTGTTCCACAAGGTTCAGTGCTTGGATCAGTGTTCTTCAAAATGCATTAATGAGTTGAATTTTGTAATCAAAACACAATTTCTATGATTACGGATGAAAGCAG
This sequence comes from Cetorhinus maximus, assembly GCF_964194155.1. NCBI lineage: Eukaryota > Metazoa > Chordata > Chondrichthyes > Lamniformes > Cetorhinidae > Cetorhinus > Cetorhinus maximus. Next base: position 56,234 of record NW_027597080.1, read on the forward strand.
CTTGAGACGGGGTGTGGTGAATACTGAGGAGGATTGCAAAAGTAGTTCATTTATGATAGATCTGCATCTGCATCAAACCTTAGCTAGAGCACATATTGAATACTGGATCAAGTTCAGTTCAGGTATTAAAGAGCCAAGGGTACGGAGACACTGCCGAGGGTGGAGAGACTGTGTACATCGATCATATCAGATATACGTGGGTATAAATACCAGGAACGGATTGACAGGCTGTGACTTTATTTCTTCAAAATGGAAGGCTGAGGGGTGAGCTAGTAGAAATGTAAAATGAAGAAAGGATTTGATAGAGTGGACACAGAGAGAATATTTCTTCCTGTGGGGAGGGGTATAAATGGAGGCCATCGTTTTGAGAGAATTACCAATAAAGCAGATAGGGAGTTCAGAGGGAACTGTTTCAGGCAAAGAGCGGTGAGAATGTGCAACTCGCTACCACAGCGTGTTTGATGTGAATCCTTTAGATTCATTTAAGGGAATATGAACAAGGATGTGAGGGAGAAAGGAATAGAATGTTACGTTGTCAGATTCAACTGATGAAATCTGGACGGAGGCTCCAGTGGATCATCAACACTGAAATGAGCTGCTTAGGTCGAATGGCCTGTTTCTGTTCTTTATATCCGACCAATCATATTTAATGCTTCCCCGTCTGAACTCAGGATTTCACAGAATGGGGATGGTTTGGGGAGGGATTTGGAGATTAATTTCAAAGTTTAGCCTCTGACAGGGTCAAAAATTATCTATTTTGCTGTTTGAATATTGGCGTAATTGAGCGTGAATGTTTGATCAGTTAATTTCCAGTCTCTTTACCCTTCTCCCTCTTACAGTTAATTTACTGGCGATTGTGATATTAACCCGGGGAAAGTGTGGCCTCTCCAACTGCACCACCCGCTATCTGGTGGCCATGGCAACGGCGGTCCTACTGGTCATTATCACTGAGGTCATCATGTGGAGGGTAATTTATTATTATTTTGGACAGAGTTTCCTGCTCATCACCCCAGTGTGTAGTGTTCTCGCTGTCCTGAGTCGTGCAGCCAAAGACTGTTGAGTCTGGTTCACCGTCAATTTCTCCTTTGACCGATTTGTGGCCATTTGTTGGCAGAAGCTGAAAACAAAATATTGCACCGAGAAAACTGCGGCTGTGGTTCTAGCATCAACCGGCATTCTGCACTGTTTAAAAAACATCCCGCACCATTTTACACAGGAACATGGAGAGATAATCGACAATGTTCCGTGGTTCTGTTATCCAAAGCCAAGCTATTTTACTAACCCCGGGTGGGTGGGATTTGATTTGTTTGACACGCTTTTAACCCCATTGCTCCCGTTCGCTTTAATTCTGCTGCTCAACGCTCTGACAGTCAGACACATTTTAGTGGCCAGTCGAGTCCGTAAGGGGCTGAGGGGTCAGAGCAGGGGAGAGAATCGCAGTGACCCAGAGATGGAGAGCAGGAGGAAGTCTGTGATTTTACTCTTTACCATCTCGGGCAGCTTCGGACTGCTGTGGTCGGTGTATGTTATAGATTGCTTATTTTATACCATTACGGGAACAGATCCCAGTGATTACACAGATTCTGAATATATATGTAAACAATTCGGAATGATGCTGCGGAGTTTAAGTTGCTGCACAAACACATTTATTTATGGGGTAACTCAGTCCAAGTTCAGAAAGCAGCTGAAGGATGCAGTGAAATATCCGCTAACATCATATATTAATTTGTTGAAGAATCAAAACAACTGAAAATAGCCCAGAGGCGGCGTTCACGGTTTCCCGGCAATAAATGGTCTATTTAACCGCAAACCTCCAATCGGCACGTGCCACTGTGTCGCTGATCCCTTGTGGGGAGGTGAAGGCTCAGGAGTGGATGGAAAAGGGGCAGTAGATGGGTCAAAGCATGCCCTGCTGGAGCAGGCACATGTACAGAAACCAAACTGTATTCTGCAGAGTCATCGCAGTACTTCCAGAGTATCAGCTGTCCCAGATGTTGATTATGCATTGGGGAAAGCAATCCTGGATCCCCGGTCAGCCACTAACAGGGACTTTATTCATGGGAACAGGAGAAGGTCATTTAGCCCGCGAGCCTGCGACTTTTAAAAAATAACAACAAATTCAACAACCACAACATTATTGAAAAACACGAACATATTCAACAACAACCTCAGATTTGAAAAACACCAACAACTACAACAAACTCAACATTGAATAACACCAACAAGTTCAACAATAAAATCAACATTGAAAACCGCCGGGAAATTCAACAACAACCTCAACATTGAAAAAAGTGAAACAAATTCAACAAGAACCTCAACTTTGAAAAATACCAACAAATTCAACAAACTCAATATTGAAAACCACCAACAAATTCAATCAAACTCACCATTTAAAAACACCAACAAATTCAACAACAACCTCAACCTTGAAATACACCAACAGATTCAACAACAACCTCAACAATCAAAAACACAGACAAATTCAAAAACAACCTCAACACTGAAAAACACAAACAAATTCAGCAATATCTTCAACATTGAAAAACACCAACAAATTCAAGAACAATCTCAAGACTGAAAAACACAAACAAATTCAGCAACAACCTCAGCCTTTGAAAAAAAACACAACTGCATACTCAACAACAACCTCAACATTGAAAATCACCAACAAATTAAACAAAATCAATATTGTAAAATATCAACATGTTTAATAGCAACATCAAGATTGAAAATCACCAACAAATTTACCAACAACTTTAACTTTGAAACACACCAGCAAAGTCAAAAAGATTGAAAACCACCAACAATTTCGACAGGAGCCTGAACATTGCAAAACTCCAAGTAATTAATTAACAAACATAACATTGCAAAACACTAACAAGTTCAATAGGAAGATTAGCATTGAAAAACACAAAGAAATTCAACAACTGTAACGTTGAAAATCACCAAGAAATTCCACAACAATTTCCACGTTGTAATAGTGCACACATTCAGCAACAACCTCAACTTTGTAAAAACTCTGACAAAGTCATCAACAACTTCAACATTGAAAATCAGCAACAATCTAAACATTGAAACTCATCAACAACTTAAACAATGTCAACATTGAATAACCCCAACAAATTCAACTACAACCTCAGCTTTGATCAAAAGCAACAAATTGAAACACAACTTCAACATTAATAAGCACCAACAAATTCAATAACGTTAACATTGAAAACATCGACTAATTCAACAAAAAGCTCAACATTGAAAATGAGCAACAAATTCAACAACAGACTCAACACCGAGAACAACAACGACAAATTCAACAACGGCAACATTGAACATCACCAACATATTCAACAACAACCTGAATATTGTAGAACACTGACAAATTCTACAACGACTTCAACATTGAAAACATCAACATATGCAACAGCAGCTACAACATTGAAAAAAAAAATCAGCAAACATAACAACAAATTCACCTTTGAAAAACAGCAGCAAAGTTAAAAAGATTGTAAAACAACATCAAATTCATAAACAGAGTCACAATTGAGAACCATCAACAAATTCAGCAATTGTTTGTTAAACGTTACGGTTGTGATTGAAAATCTTTGCACTTTTAGTTGATGACTTGTTTGTAGAACTTGATGTTTTTCCACGCTGTTGTTGAATTTCTAGATGTTTTTCAATGTTAACGTGAATTTGTAGGTGTTTTTCAATGACGAGGTTGCTCTTAAACGTGTTAATGTTTTTCATCGTTAAGCTTGTTGAATTTGTTGATTTTTTCATTGATGAAGTTGTTGATGAATTTTTTGATATTTATCAATGCTGAAGTTGTTCATCGGTTCGTTCTTCATTTTCTATGGCGACGTGGTTTCTGAATTTACTGGTGTATTTCAATCTATTTGAATTAGCTGTTGTATTTCAATGTTGAAGTTGTTGGTGAATTTCTTGATGTTTTACAATGTTAAGGTTGTAGCAGAATATGTTGGTGATAATCAGTATTGAGTTTCTTTATGAATTTGCTGGGGTTTTTGAATGTTGTAGTAGTTGCTGAATTTGTTGTTGTTTCCAATGTTGAGTTGTTGTTGAATTTATTGCTGTTTTCCAATGTTGGGCTTGTTATTGAATTTGTTGGTGTTTCTGAATTTTGAGGTTGTTGTTCAATTTGTTGGTGTTTCTCATTTTTGAGGTTGTGGTTGAATTTCAATTTTGAATTTCAATTTCAAATGTTTTTTCAATGTTCACGAGCTTGTTGAATTTCTTGCTGTTTTCATTGTTGCTGTTGTTGAATTTCTGGTTGTTTTTCAATGTTTATGTTGCTGAATGTGTTGGTGATTTACAATGTAGAAGTTTTTTGCTGAATGTATACCTATTTGTCAATGTTGAGGTTGTTGTAGATTTGCTGGTGCTTCTTAATGTTGAAGTTGTTGTTGAATTTCATTGAGTTTTTCCAATGTTAAACCACTTATTGAATTTGTTGGTGCTTTGCAATGCTAACCTGATTGTTGAATTTGTTCGTGTTTTTCAGTGTTGAGTTTGTTAATTAATTAGTTGGTGTTTTGCAATGAACGACAAAACAGGCGTGGTTCTTGGGACAGTGACTGTGCTGATCTTTTTAAAGAACCTTTTCTGGTATCCCATGCTCACAGGAATGTATCAACTGGTAAACGAACCCTGGTTAGGTTTTGTAATACTAGATTTTTATTACTGTACAATCGCGTTTGTCCATTACATTCTATACCCGTTAGCCTCATTTATCCTGATTCTGCTGCTCAATGTTCTTACCGTCAGACACATTTTAGTGAGAAGCAGAGCCCGCAGGAGACTCCGGGATCGCAGAAGTGGGGAGAGTGCCAGAGAGCCAGAGATGGAGAGTCGATAGATATCCATCATTTTACTGTTTGTTATCTCGCCAGCTTCCTCCTGTAGTGGGCACGATATGTTGTGTTCTGTATGAGTGCGGATGTATAATTTGCGCTGTGAGTCCATATTGCGGCATCCTTCTGCGCAGGAATTGGGCTCCTGAATTGCTCCACACATTCTTGCATTTCTGCCCCGACTAAATTCCGGCAGCAATTCAAGGATGTGCTGAGATGTCCCTTTGGTCCTGTTGCAAAATTCATTCAAAAAGGAGAGAGGAGCTGAGACAGGGAGTTTCCAGCATTATCTCATTTTAATTCCCATTCCCAATGCATGAGTGGGGTGCAGGGGATTTGGGGGTGGGGAGGGGTGGGTTGCTTTTCGACCGAGTGGTTGGAGCAGTTAAATCTCTCCCCCAATGGCATTGGACAGTGCGGGAGGGACCTGTTCCCGATGGTGTTCTGGCTTGTGCTGTGGAGCCTGATCCCGACAGGTCCTTGGGTGCGGGCGGGCGGGCGAAATCTGTTTCCCATGGTGACCGGCTTGTGGTGTGGAGTCTGACCAGCACAGAGCCCGGGGAGGGGGCTGCAGGAACATGTTGCTATTCGGCAGGAACATTGGGGCTGCGCATATTCGCTTTGCTGGTCGTACAACGGGCAGGGGGCAGAAAATGTTCCCCAGGGTGATGGCATCATGGAGGGGCGGCTTCCAAAAGTCACAACGAGCAGGGGGAGAGACCTGCTCACCATCGTGACGTTATCATGGGAGGGGCGGCTCCTACACGTCACGAAGTGCAAGGGGCGGCACCTGGTCCCCATGATGACGGCATCATGGGAGGGGCGACTTCTAACTTTCACAAGGGGAAGGGGGCGGGAACTGCTCACCATCGTGACCGAATCATGGGAGGGCGGATCCTAAACGAAACAAAGAGCAAGGGGTCGGATCTGGTCTCCAAGGCGACGGCATAATTGGCGGGGCATCTTTAAACGTCACAATGAGCAGGGGGTCGTACTGGTCCCCGTGATGACCGCATAATGGGAGGGGCGAATGCTGTGACGGAAACATGGGCAGGCGGCGGGACCTTGTGCCCATGACGAACGCCCTACGTTAGGTCCGGGTCCTCTGGCGACACACTGGACAGGGTGGCGGGACCTGGCCCCCATGATGACGGCTTAATTGGAGGGGCGTGTCCTTTGACTGCACAATGGAAAAGTGGAAGGAAATGGTCCCCATGATGACGGCATAATACGGAGGCGTGGGCCTTGTGACGGCACAATGGACAGGGGTTGGGGCCTGCTCCCCAAGATGACGGCATAACAGAGAGGGGCGTGTCTGGAAGCGGACCATTTGACGGGGCAGTGACCTTGCACCTTTGATGAAGGCACATTGGAAATGGGCGTGCCCTCCTTCCCTTGGCCAGGGTAAGCTGGACTGGTTTGGAGCAGGTCTTCCGCCGGCCCCGCCCATGACACTCAGCCATTGGAGCAGGCAGAAAATGTGAGGGCGCAAATGGTCACCGCACCACCATTCCCACCGACGCTCTCCTGAACAACCAATGGACCAGCAGCAACAGGTATAGAAAAGGCATTGTGAAAATTTATGCTGAATATTTCTCCTGCGTTGCCTTCCGTTATGCCCTTCAGTTACCCTTTGATGTTTTAACAATACCCAGGAGAATCAATAAAGAGGAATCTGGTTGTACCAAAGTCAAATTCTGGCCAGGGGTACCTCCACGAGTTACACCGTGAATATTTCACCAACATCACACAGCAAACACGCCCCAGTTAGAATCCACAGGATCGGAAATGATAAGCATTGGCAGCGGCATATATTGAGAGACCCCCCCCCCCCCACAGACAGACACATCTACACGCACATGGAGGACACATACACACGCAGAAACATACACACACACACACACACACACACACTCACAGGTGCATACACACACACACACAAACATACCTACACCCACAGACACACAGACACATACGGACATACACAAACAGACAAATGCATCCGCACACATTCACAGGCGCAAACACAGACACACACAACATAGACACTCACATACAGACACACACACAGACACACCCACACGCACACACTCAGAGGCACCAACTCAGACAAGCACACGCACACGCACACACAGACACACACAGATACGCTCTCACACACACAGACACACAGCCACACACACACAGAGACACACACACAGACGCACACACACAGACAGGCGCAAACACAGACACAAATAACTCACACGCAGACACAGACACATAGGTTGCACAGACACACACTCACACACGTCTGTTAGTTGTAGGATTTGTATAAATTTCAGGGTCTGCATTATTTTCAGTATTTGTATTGGTATCGGGATCTGTTATATTTTCAGGACCTGTATTAATTTCAGGTTATATATTAGCATCAAGATCTGTATCAGTTTCAGGGTCTGTTTTTTGCTTCAATATCAGTTTAGGTGACTGCATTAATTTTAAATTCTGTATTAGTTTCAGGATCTGTATTAAATTAAATATCTGCATTAATTTAACCATCTGTATTAGTTTCAGGATCTGTTTTAAATTAAAGATCTGTATTAATTTAAACATCTGTATTAAATTAAAGATCTGTATTGGTTTAAGGATCGTTATTATTTTGAGGATCTGTATTAGTTTCAGGATCTGTATTCGCTTAATACAGTATATTGCAGATTTTTTTGAACCAACAATTCTTCATTCCTTTTCTGCTTCTTTGTCAATCACTTTAGAACCCTGTCAGCCCGTGACTGGCCCCTATTCCAGGATCGCCAGTTCCTTGTTATTTAGCTGATCAAAACCCATCGTGAGTTTAAATCACACTATTAAACCTCCCCTTTGCCTGATCTGCTCGAAGGAAAACAACCACAGCTTCTGCAGTCTCTCCACGCAATTCAAATCCCTCAGCCCTCTTTCAGTTCCAGTAACATTCCTCTGCGCCCTCTCCAAGACTATAACATCCTTCCAGAAATGTGCACAACAGAATTAGGCATTATACTCACCAAGCCTCACCAAGGCTTTATGATTTATGCATCCTTTGCCTGAATTTCATATTTTTGTAAACTCTAATTCTCTTGATCAATAAACACGAATTTTTGTTTTAATGTACTAAAAAGCTTGTTCTACCTTCTTCAATGATTTGCTTATGTCTGCCGAACTTATTGTTGGGCAGCTCCAAAATGTGTCTACCTTACACTCTTCTATTTACAATATTCCGTCCCTCTAAAGCCATCGTACATCTCAACTTCACCCCTTTAGATTGGTGCAAGTATAATTGTATTGAAAGGGTTATGTGAAGCTGTTTGTTCTGTGGTAGGAATTAATGCCAGTCTCCATGGACCCTAATTATCTAGTTGGAGAGCTTCCCACTCATGTTTATCAGGGAGTCCCTTCAAGGCGTTACCTGACATTGTCAGCGCGAGCCTGGGCCGGTCACTAACAGGGAACTACAATTTCGAGAGAGTGAGAGGCGATCTCAGAATCTGAGAGCAATGGATTGGAAAGTTACAACAATGGATTAGAACCTGAGAACAACATATTGGAATGTTACAACAATAAGCAGGAGTTTATCGGAAGCACTTTATGAGCTTTCCGCATATTATAATTGAATGCCATTAAATTACCGGATCTATTGGGCAATCCAGCTTATTCTGCCATTTTACTATCCGATCCTCGGTATTATTGGCGTCCCTTGTAAGTCTGATTGTGTCCGACGATCAATTTTATAAGCCATGTTTAACTGCATTAATCTTCTTCACCAAAATTAGAGTTGTTTTGAGGTTGCAAATTTGTCTAAACTAGTCCAAGAGAGCTGGGGCGACAGTTCAATTATTAACATCTTGTTCAGAAATGTCAGTATCATATGTATTCCTCTTTAATATCTGCTGTCTTCCACCATATCACAGACATTTCAAGTTATTGTCGCATGTACAGTAATTTCATTAATTCACTGGATGCAACAATATCATGGATCAATTCAGCACCTTCAGCCAAGCTGATATTATTTTTCCTTTAATCTTGATGCATAATTCCACTGTTTTCTCTCTTTCCTACACGAACTTCGTGACAATTGTGATCTTAACTCAGGGAAATTGTGGTCTCTCCAACTGTGTCACTCGCTACCTGGCGTCCATGGCAGAAGCGGATCTGCCGGTCATTAACTTGGACCTGATATTGAGACACATTCCAATTGTTTATTGGGAATATTTTAATTTCCTGCGGGCCATGTGTGTGTGTAATATTCATGCCGTCCTGCTTTATGCAGCCTCTGACTGTTCTTTCTGGTTCACGGTCACTTTCACATTTGATCGGTTTGTGGCCATTTGTTGCCAGAAGTTAAAAGGTAAATATTGCACAGAGACAACGGCGGCTGTGGTTCTAGGATCAGTGACTGTGCTGAGCTTCATAAAGAATATTTTCTGGTATTTTATGCTAACAGGTTTGTGTACGCTGAGGAACAAATCCTGTTTTTGTATTGTAACATTCACAGTTCAGGATAATCCGGTGTGGATAATCATCAAATTCCTCCATGACATTCTTACTCCCTGTGTCTCATTCATCCTGATTCTGCTGCTCAATGTTCTCACCGTCAGACACATTTCAATGAGCAGCAGAGCCCGCAGGAGACTCCGGGCTCACAGCAGTGGAGAGAGTCCCAGAGACCCAGAGATGGAGAGTTGGAGGAAATCCATCATTTTACTGTTTGTTATCTCGGCCAATTTCATTCTGTTTTGGGCGATGTCAATGGTGTATTCTATCAGCAGGCGAATGATTTATATGGAGGCTTATTCTGTATGGATGGATAACTATGTGCGGGAATTGGGCTTCATGCTGCAGCTCCTGAGCTGCTGCACAAACTCTGGGATTTACGCTGTGACCCAGACTAAGTTCAGGGAGAGTTGGTGAATGTGTTGAAATATCCCTTTACTCCAATTCCTCGATGCTTTCGATGATTTGAAGAAATTAATCTGTGAGTGTTTCTACTTTTCTTCCATTTGATATCACTCTTCCAGCGGGGCGGTAAGCTGCCTCTGTTGTGTCAGAGTGGGGACCAGCCATGTCCCCATTGTAAAATGTGGGGGCCAGGGCGTTTCTCTGTCACGGCAGAGCGGGCTGCTGCCTATCGCCCTGGTGACAGAGAGGATGATGGATACTGTGACTATGGTTAGAGAGCGGGGAGGGCCCTGCGGCCATGGGGACAATGAGGCTCGTGGCTTTGCAGAGGAAACGAAGAGCGAATGGAGCCTGGCGCTGTGGTGTTAGTGAGGGGCAGGGCCTGTCGCTGAAGTGGGTAGAGCGAGGCATTACCTCTGGCTCTTTTGACAGAGGTGGGGGGGTGTTGGTGGGTGGCGAGCGGAGTCTCTGACTGTGGTAACAAAATGGGAAGGGCGCTCCCTCTATGGGGACAGAGCCAATCTAGCGCCTGTCATCATTTGCGTAGCCTAATCCCAATCCTGGCGTCCGCTGCCTCCCTTTTGGGCCCTAAAAAATTGGAGCCTGGATGGAATGTGGGTGGGGGAGTGGGGGTAATGCCACCGTCGGCCTGCAGAGAAATATGAAAAGGAAGTGGGGATGTCAAACCAGGTACACTGCGCGAACTTGCTTCGACTGAACTTTTCTGGGGCAGAGTGAAACATAGCAGGAAGATGGTGTACTGGGGTGTGTGAACAGCTGCATCACTGGGTGATTATTATAAAAATAAATGTAACAATAAATTCCGTCCCATATATTGTTTGTGTTTTCAATATATTTTCTACAGCCAAATAATCAGTGTGAGGAATTGAGAAAACGATCTTGGAAACAAATAGAAACTTTTAGCAAGATGCAATGTGTCGGGTTAAACATTGACAATATATTGCAGAGGAATTACAGAGCACAGCAAAGTTCATCTACTCCCATTCTGAATGGGATTAGTGTCTGATAACTGTATCGAATGTGCACATTGCTGTCTGGAATATTCACAAACTACCATCTCCAGCTAATATCTCCAATGGGGAATGAGGAGAGAGTTCATGTACAGGGTCAGTTGGTAGAAGAGCGAATGCCCCACCCGAGTGAACTGTGCACCCTGCTGCAAACTTCAATCCCTTATTGTAATGTTAAATATTCACACTTCATTAATCTGCTTACAGATGCAGACATGCAGTAACTGAACTTCTCTTTGTCTGGCAAAGAGCAATAGTGGCGATGAGCTGCCAGCAGAGGTTGGGCATGCATTCCTTTAATCGCAGGCGTGGCCTGTTGCCCTCTTGTCAGAGGGGGCGGGGCCTGTTGCTCCATTCTCAGAACGGGGGTGGGGATTGTTGCTGCATTCTCAGAATGGGGGCGCGGTCTGTAGCCTCATTTTCAGAGCGGGGGCGGAGCCTGTTCTACCTTTGTCAGCGAGGTATCGGGCACGGCCATTGTGATGTCACTTATCGGCGGGGCCTGTTGTTGCAGTGAGATAGTGGGTGTGGATATGGGTTGAGTGCTCACCTTTTGAAGCAGAGTGGAACAGCCCCTCTCGGCCACGTGGTCATAAGCTGCCCCTCCAAGTATGGTATCCATAGTAACCTGGAAAGGAGTCCAACCAGAACACGAGCAGGCAGGCGCTGATGTCACAAAGACGTGGGAGGAGTGTTGATATCACAGGTATTCGCATAGGGGGAGGTGCACCAGCTTCACTGGGTGGGAGGATGTTCATGACTCCCAGCGAGAAGGCCGATATACATGCTGCATTATGGTTGGGTGTGTATACCCAGTTCACCGGGGCCAGGAGGTAGACTGAAGAGGTACACGCATCGTTAGATGTAGACCAGATAGGCGGGGGAAGGAGGTGATATGCCAGGCACTCTGGGAGAGAGCGAAGCTGGGGGTCGGTGTGGATATTGCAGTTGAATCTTGGAAAGGGAGAGATATACCAGCTGTAGGAATGGAGCAGAGTGATATACAAGGTACATAGTCGGTCCTGCTGGGGAATAGGCCTGTTACACGGGAGCAGTAGGGAGGCGCGATTCATTTCGGAGGCAGTGCAAGGGAGGTTGATATAGCTGGTATAGAGGGGCAAGGATAAATGTACCAGCTACACCAGGGGAGGGGTTGTTATGCGATCTGCACTGGAGGTTGTTGATATACCTCGGGGACAGATGGCGGTTTACGTTTACAGTGAAAAATTGGGGTAATATGCAAGTTGCCCCGAGGCAGCGTTTGTATGAGATTAATGGGGGAACGAGGATATATATAGACCTCTGCTGAAGCTCTGTATTTGTTACAGAGACTGCAATAGTTTCACAATCTGTTTCGGGCTCAGAGTTCATTCATTAGTTTTCAGACCCTATACTGGGATCAGTGTCTGTTTTACATTCAGGTTCTGATTTATGTACATGCTTGGTACTCATATCAGGGTGTGTTATGGTCCTTTGCCAAGGTTTCCCCTGGATAAGCGTGATCCCAGTGTGGAGCTCAGATTGATCGATCGTAATTTAATTGTTTGTTTAGATATGTGGAGAGTAGCTACTAAACAGAGTCACAGGAGCCAGCTGGTGATCATTCAACAAATGAATGAAGCATTTATTCAACAAGAAAAGATGAACCATACTACACTACACCTTCACCCACCACTATAGCTTTAAGATTACTATAGATTTATGAGGATTACAGAAGTTAAAAAAAAGCTATCTTATGCTTTAATGTCCACAGTAATTACTCAGTCCATGTAAACCTAAGGCGCCCTGTGGTCAGGCAGACCACACGCTGAACTCATATGATAGATGATTTCTCAACCAGATGCTATGGTTCTCTCTTCAACTCCCTCCAGACACTTGTTACTGATATTATTAATTGAATTTAAATTCCATCGGTTGCTGTGATGGGATTTGAACCTATGGTTCCTGAGCAATAGCCTGAATTGCTGTTCGAGTGGCGTTACCATGACACCGTCATCTGTCACGAAGAAATTAATGCCAATAATGTGTTTGGAAATTATTTTTTTAGAACCGTGTTTATGGTGTCAGTGTCTATGTTTGTGTATGTGTGTGTGGATTGAAACGAGCTGCTATGGAGGCTTCGATGTGCAGAAATAAATAGGTTTGAAACGGTAATTAGATAAACATCGGAAAGTTTATAAACATCAAGGGAACAGTTTGCATTTTTAAGTAAACCACACAAACTAATGGGTGAAATCTTGCACCTAGCTAGAAGACACCAAACGATCTGTTTATTTTAATCAGCTTACGAATAAAATTGGTGGGATGAAAGGATATTATTGTTAGAAGAGGTAAAGTTAAAAGCCTAGTGATAGAAAGGGAAATTTACATTCAAAGAGAAAGATGTGCATAAAGGGGAAAGGAGATTGTGTGTAAGGTAGAAGCATTGTAAGGTCCAACAAGTGTGAGAAGCCTCAAGCTGCTGCCTGCAAGGACCCAGAGCTGAAAGAAACTTATTTTGAATTTGACTGTCCACCAAGTGTGCTTTGCCAGGTATCTATTTAAATCTGTGGGATTTACTGTTGCTTTACCGGGGGTCTAACTCACAGTCAGATTAATTAGGGGAATTTTGTCGTAAATGTAGTAGTAATTTTTGTGCGTACATACGGGTTTACAATCATTGTTGCACCAATAAATGTTTAATTTAGTTTTATTTAAAAAGCCCTTGAGAATCGGTGGCTTTTTCTTCCTGAATTCAAAGCCTGCCCCTCGAAACATACCAACTGCAAAAGTGGGTTATAACAGTTGCTTCTAGTTTTCCCCTGGGATTTGAACAATACAATTCAGCCTTTACCACCGTCTGTGTCATAATACATATTCTCCCCTGTCGACCAGACATACTTGACAATCTGGGATCCGTTCAGAAATGATGAAGCATGCTATTTAGGGAAAGGAGCATCTCAATCCCTGGTCCCAGACCCAGTATGTGTGGGAAGGGCCATATCCCAGTGCGGTGAAGGACTGACCACTGACACAGCTCTCTCTTTTTCTCTCACTTCGCCTCCACAAGGGGTGGGTGCCTCAGAGGAATTTCAAATCGCCTGGGATAGTCTGCAGAACACCACCGAGAGCTTCCTCAACCTCGAACAGCAGGCCAAGCTGAAAGAGCAATTTGATTGTACTCGCTTCCAAAACACTACCGAGTTCTGGCTGCACCTGTTCTTCGAGAAGTATGGTGAGCATCTGTCCTATTCGCCTCTGACGAGGAGCGTAGTGAGAGGGAGGATGAAGCTCGTTCAGCTCACCACCACACACTCTCGAGCCTGTTAGATAGGAATTAGAGGAGGTCCATTCAGCCCCCTCCTCCTGCATGTGACACAGTAAGAGGAGGAGGCTCAATCGGTCGTTCTAGTCCATTTGGAAGTCAGAATTCGGACAGTTTGAGTGTTGGGGGGTGGGGGGAGGGGGGTGGGGGTTTGGGGCGGTGATGGCTGGTGAGGAGTCCAGCATTTTTCAGCAGGTGTGGTGTGGGTGATGTGTCCCAATGATTGGGGAGGTGGTGAGAAATCCCACAGTTTTTGGGTGGTTAAGGAGTCCCAAAGTTTCGGGGGGAGGGTGATGAGATGCTGAGGAATTCCACAGTTTGGTGGGGGTAGGCGTCAGAATTTCCCCAGTTTTGATCAGGGAGGGTTGAGATGTCCCACTGTTTGTCGGGGGTGGGGTGGCGGTGGGGTCCTGAGGAGTCCCACAGTTTGAGGGGCGACTGAAGAGTCTCAAAGTTTGGGCAGGAGGGTGAGTTGACGAGTCCCACAGATTGGGGGGGTGGGTGAGGATTCCCACACTTTTGGGGGATGGGGTAGGAGTCCCAGGGTAATGGGGGGATGGGTGAGGAGTTTCACAATTTAGAGAGCAGGTTGTAAGTTCGTAGCTCAGCATAGCTTCCTGAACGCTTCCGCTTTCTCCTTCTCTCAATGCAGAATGCCCCTCGAGGATCTGTGATCCTGGGTGGCTACAATGCTCAAGAAGCTGCTTCCTGTTAACTTATACCAGACTTATCTGGGAGCAGAGCAGAGACCTGTGCTCAGGGAAGCAGGGACACCTGGCCATCGGCAACCATGACCAGGTGCAGTTAAAATGTTGCCCCTCTCCTCTTACCTCCAACCGAAAGTTCCTGCGCCCCCCATACTCGCTTGTCACTAAGATTGAGACTATCCAACCAGTTGAATGTTCTGAGTCCCTCTTCCCTTCCACTAGCCCACCTAGCGAAACTTTCTCTATGACCGCCCACCCACTCCCAACACAGCCCATGCCCTGAACTCGCATCTTTCTCCCGTATCTGCCCTCATGCCTTATCTTTGCTACAGATTTTTACATTGGCTGAGATCTTCCAACGTCTTCCAACAAGGTGGTCCTTTTAAATCTCCTCCACTGCCCCAAGTTTGCAAACACCGCATTCGACATGGACGCTTCTGGGGCCTTAGGCGTAGCCAAGTTGGGTTGGGACTTGCTTGGCTCTAATATTCTATCACTCTTGAGGTTTGTATGTCAAACTCTCTCGATCTCACACACACAGAAACACAATTCTCAGCTTGGCTCTATCCGAAGTTCAACTCGCTGCCAATAAGAGTCCTTCAATTAACAAGGTTTTGAACTCTCTTTATACACAGCCAGAACGTAAATTGTATTCTGCTGGAGAGATCTTTCCTCCACTCCAGCTTGTTCTAAACTCTCAAACTCAACTGCTAAAGCTGAGCACCACCTCTAGCATCCTAATCTCGATTGTTGACCCTTTGTTTCTCTAGTTTTCATTTCCTAGACCACCTGCTCACGTGATCATTTACCGAGGCCCAGCTGTTTTCTCTATCATACCAGGAATCAGAACCTAGTTCCTTAAGGGACCGTCCATATAAATGTAGTGCGTGCCTCTGCAAAATCACGTGAACGGTCAACAGAACGAACTTCTCCTCCCCGGCCCCCGATTTTAGGCAATGGAGCCAACAGCCCTCTCTCCTCAGGCGCTGTCCAACTCTCCTTCAACCCTGCCATCATCCGCACTGTTCTTAAAATCGACCTTGACTCCTGCTTCCCAACTCCATCCTTGCGAGTGACTATGCCGTCTGTAAGCTCCTTTCTTATGTCCAAAGCTCTTCAACTTGTTTTCCGCACCCTTTCACATGATTCCAATCTTTCCCCAGTTTCCCCTTCACCCCATTTCTCCCCTTACCACATTTCCTGTTTACCCCGATGCACACTAAAGATGCTGTCTCACTTCGACAGAATTTTCTCTTTGAGCAAGCTAAAGAAGCCTCCTATTAGATCGGAATGACCAACTCGGGCGCTGAAGGGAGCTGGGTCTGGGTGGATGGGACGAAGGATATGGATGGGATAACGTGAGTAACAGAGTGCATCAGCGGCCGGGTTGGCAAAGAGTCAGTCCCAAGGTTGTGCTAACGGTGGGCCCGGGAGTAGGTAGGGGTGGGAGGGTTTGGAGATGTGATTGACCGAGGAGTGACAGAGAAAGTGATAGGCTGAGGGTCTGCGGCTAGTCACTGGGTGGGAGGAGAAATGCTTATTAGAGGATGAGGGATTATTCAGAAGGTCGTGAGAATCAAGGTGAGATGCATGTTCCAGGTAGCAGAGATGTGACTCGGTCAGGGGATCAAAGGCCAGCTTGAAGATCAAAGGTTACATGAAGCTCATCGGATCAGGATTTAGACAGGGGGCCCGGGTTTGAGCAGGGGGTCATGTCTGGGGCAGTGCTTCAGGGGTTGGGCAGCGGGTAAGGGGTTAGGCAGAGGGTCGGGGGTTAGGCAAATGGCTGAGGTTAGGCAAAGTGTTGAGGTGAAACAAAGGGTGGGAAGGGTAAGGGTTTAGCCTGAAAGTCAGGGATTGGGCAGATATGAGGTGGATTAGCCAGATTGTGAAGGGTTAGGTAGGGAGCCAGGGCTCTCATACAGTGTCAGGGGTAACAGAGCTAGGAACTGGATCAAGGGAGCAGAGCTAATCCTGGGTCAAGAGAAATGAGGACACTTGAAGGTCAGAGGTTATATGTGGGCCAGGGGGTCAGGTGTCAGACTGGGTTAGGCAGAGAGTCATTGGTTGAATTGTTCGATTTGTACGTGGCGGGCTGGTTATGGGCTGTTTCTGCTCAGATGAGGTGAAGGATCTGTATCCCGCCGGGCGAGCACTGACCGTTTTCTGGTTTAAATTTGTTTTGGTTTTGCTTTGCCCTAGGAAGGTTCTGGGGGCCGGGACAGCCGGAAAACGCCTTCACCACGACGTAGAAGGCGAGTGAAAACTCTGGCCTCATGAGGCTGCAGCGCAAGTACAACAAGGCCTGCGGGGCAAAGTTCCGGCCATCTGCGAGGAGAGCACCATCCGCCTCCATCTGATCTTCCAGCGAATGATGCAGAGTCACTGAGGGTCTGCTGGCTGGCATCTGCTCCATCATACCCACCATTGTCCACCATCTGTGTGGGAGCTGGGCTGGCATCTGCTCAATCATCCCTAACTTTGTCCACCATCTGTGTGGGGGCAGGGCTGGGATCTGCTCCATTATTCCCACCAATGTCCAACATCCGTCTGATGGGTTGGGAGGCAAAACGATGGCAAACTTGTCTGCCTCCGTTGTAGTGTTTGTTGGTGCTTTGAAGAGTGGGCCAGTGTGTTGGTGGGGTTTCCCAAAACGCGGAGAGTTGCTCGAAGAAATCCGTCTCTATGGGGCTCTGTGATTTTCCGTGGCACCGGGTATTTGACAAGGCCCAAACTGGCTTATGAAGTTAAAACCGAGAACAGAACTTTTATTCCTTGAGGGAGCCTGTTGACTTGCTCAGTCGCTCAGCTTTCCTCCGAAACAAGCAGCTATCCCCTATTTATACACTTTGTTTTATTTTGTTGGCTAACTCCAAACTAATTAACAAATTGACAGCATCTGCAAGAGGTACAGAATCAAGAACAAACCATTAAACAGAACTTATCTAATTAGATTGAAATGGGGTTTTCCCTATTTATATGCACTCAATGAAAATTAATAACCACCATCTGTTTGTCTTGCATTTAACGATTAAATTGACATAACGTTGTCAAAGTTTCAGATTAGAATTGACTCGATATTGACAGCTGATTGGCGTTATTTGCCTGGAACCCCAGGCTCCCGCGATCTGATTTGTCGACTCTTTCAGACCCGATCGATTGTTCTCATAGGAAAATCTCGTGGGTATGAAAGAAGGGCAGACTCTGGCCATAATTCCCTCAGAAACAGTCGCAATTTCCTGTCCATCAGTCCAAGGGAAATTCCAAGCAGTCCAACTCCCACCAACAGCCACTTCTCCCCCAACCGCACTTCCGCCAAAGCCCCACTAATCGCCACCCCATTCCAATAACTAGGAGCTGGACCACTTTGTTGTAAATCACGGGTGAGGTTTGAGGCTTTTGCATTTCTGATATTGACTTAATCGTGTCATCAGAATATTTAACCGGCGTGTAGCTGCGGGGACTGCCACCATTTCCTTCACCTTTTACTTGGTCGCAATAAGAGGGCGCCCTTCATTCCATTGAACTGTCTTACAGTTCCTTCCTGCCTGAGCACTGTCGGAGGGTCAGTACTGAGGGAGTGCCGCACTATCGGAGGGACAGCACTGAGGGAGGGCTGCACTGTTGGAGACTCAGGACTCCGGGAGCGCTGGCCTGTTGGAGGGTCAGTACTGAGGGAGTGCCGCACTGTCGGAGGGTCAGCACTGAGGGATGGCTGCCCTGTTGGAGAGTCAGTACACCCGGAGTGCAGCGCTGTTGGAGGGTCAGTACAGAGGGAACACTGACCTGTTGGAGGGTCAGTACTGAGGGAATACTGACCAGTTGGAGGGTCAGTACTGAGGGAACACTGACCAGCTGGAGGGTGATTACTGAGGGAGTACTGACCTGTTCGAGTGTCAGTACTGAGGGAGCGCCTCTTTTCGGAGGGTCAGTAGTGAGGGAACGTCAATACTGAGGGAGTGCTGCACTGAGAGAGTTCAGGCCTGATTGGCTTTGTTTTTATTAATTTGCTCGATGTGGGAATTGTAGGTGATGCCACATTTCTTCCCCATCCCAAGTTGCCCTTGATAAATTATTGGTGAGCTGTCACCTTGAACCGGGTCATCCCCTGTGGTGTAGGTACACCCACAGGGCTCTTAAGGATGGCGTTCCAAAGTTTTGACCCAGTGGCAGTGAAAGAACGGCGATACATTTCCAATTGAGGGTGATGAGTGGCTTTGAGTGAACCCTCCACTTGGTGGTGTTCTCATGTGACTGCTGTCCTTGTCTATCTAGATGGTAGAGGTTGTCGGTTTGGAAGGTGCTGTCCAAGGAGACGTGTTGAGTTCCTGTAGTGATTCTTGTAGATGGTATAGAGACTGCTGCTAATGTGCGACTCCGATGCAGCTATGGGATGTTTTTGGATGGCGTGCAAATACAGTGGGGCTGCTTTGTCCAGGATGTTGTTGAGCTTCTTGAGTGTTGCCACACTCATCCAGGCAAGTGGTGAGTATTCCTCACACTCCAGACTTGTGCCTTGTAGATGGTGGACAGGCTTTGTGGAATCTGGAGGTGAGTTACTCACCAAAGGATTCCAAGCCTTTGACCTGCTCTTGCTTCTAAACTATATATGGTACTGGTCCCGCTCATTTTCTGGTCAATGGTAACACCCAGGATGTTGATAGTGGGGAATTCAGTGATGGTAATGTGATTGAATGTCAAGGGGCGATGGTTACATTCTCTTGTTGGAGATGGTCATTTCCTTTCAGTTGTTTACAACTTGGGTGGACGGTCAGCCCTGAAGAAGTGCCACACTGTCAGAGGGTCAGCACTAAGGGGGTGCCAAACTGTCGGAGACTCAGTACTGACGGAGTGCCGCAACGTCAGAGTTTCAGAACTGAGGGACGGCCGAAAAATAAGAGGGTCAGCAGTGATGGAGGGCCACACTGACGGAGGGCCAGTACTCATTGAGCGCCGCACTGTCGGAGTGTCATTAGTGAGGGAGCGCCGCACTGTGAGAGGCTCAGTATTGAGGGATCAGCGGCACTGTTGGAGGGTCAGTAGTGAGGGAGAGCATAATGCTTAACACTTTATGTGCATATTGAAGGATTTTATTGAATAGTTAATACTCATATCTATTCTTTGTATATATTAGCTGTGCACTTTAAAAGCCCCTGTCTGATATTGAGCAGTGATGAGTCACTCTCCTTATGAGCTGCTGGTTTAACTATTTAACTGGCTTAAACATCTGCCAGATCTCGGTCAGATACTGACTCTTACAGCAAAACTAATCTTGAATCAGGTTTACCATTTGAATTCTCACATTGAAACAAAATGCCAAACATACTCACTCTTGGCTCTGTATCAGAAATCTCCACTCTTACCTCTTAAGGTAGGGGCCTGTCTAACTGGATATTTCTGGTTCAGAATCAATCTTACTCCAAAATTAATCTCATTCTAAAATTAAACTTTTATCAGGTTTACCGTTCGTATTCTCAATTTGAACCAGATTCATAAAAAGACTCAGTCAGTGTCTGTCTCATTCATGCCACAGTCTCCCATCACTGACTGTGTGCCTATTACTGACTGTGCTCTTTAAAAGTCCCTGTCTTATATTGAGCTGCAACGAGTCTCTCTCTAGCTCAGTTTCCTACTACAGTCATAAAAAAAACTATTCAGGCAAAAGTGATTGACAGTTAACTGTTGAACGAGGCTGCTGACCAATGTGTGCTGCGTTGGTTGAGGGTGAGACTGCCATTGGCTGCTTCCTCTCCTGGGAAAGCGTGGCAGGGTCAATGAGGCAATAGCGGTGCACGTCAGGAACTGGTGGCCAAAGGGAGATTCAGGCTATCAAACCTGCAGGTGTGCCTTAGGAGCTGAGGATATACGACCATATGATGCAGAGAGGGGTTGGATTCTGGCCTACACCCATCTAATAACAGGGCCAAATCATTCTCTCACTGATAACGCAGCCCTCAAAAATCAAAAGGATTCACAACACTGGGTGTCAGATGTCACAGTTTTATTCAGCAAACATTAATCAATAAAGTAAACAAAAGAGGCAAATCTTCAGGTAAAACGCTCCAAGAGTTTGGTTGAGAATTCAAACGGATTAGACACAAATACAGAATAGAGATCAATCAGACCCTAGGGTCATTGGAGTGAGGAGCAGGAGTCGGCCATTCAGCCCCACAAGCCTGTTCTGCCTTTCAACAAGATCATGGATGAACTGCTCGTGGACTCAGCTCAACTTTCTTGTCTGTGAACCCCACCCCCGGCCCCAATAAAACTTTGACCCCCTAGTTGATGAGAAACATATCTAACTCATCCTTGAATATATTCCGTGACGTGGCCTCCACTGCTCTGTGGGGGAGAGAGAATTCCACAGGCTGACGACCCTCTGAGAGAAGATATTGCCCCTCATCCTCGTCTTCAATGGGAAACCCCTTATTCTGAAACTGTTCACCCCCCCACAACAAGGGGGAAACATCCTCTCCGACTATTGTTTTAATAAGGTCTCTTCTCCTTCTTCTAAAGTCCAATTGGCACAGGCCCAACCTGGCCAACCTTTCCTCCATTAGGCTCCTCCCTTCATTACAGGAATCAGACCAGTGAATACTTTCTCAACGGCTTCTAATGTGATGCGGCCCTTTCTAAAGTAAGGAGGGCAAAATTTATATTAACTGAATCGCTAACTAGCAGTTGAAAAACCCAAATTTTCAGATAACTTATTCTCTCAAATATACAAGGCACTATTTACGGCACATCTAGAATATGATGAACAGTGTTGGTCCCCCCATCTAAGGAAGGTTGTATTGACATTGAAGGCAGTCCAGAGAAGGTTCACGAGGTTGATCCCGGGGCTGGAGGGATTTTCTTATGAGGAGAGTTGGAGTGAGTTGTGCCTGTACTCATAGTAGATTAGAAGAATGTGATTTGATCTTATTGAAAAAAAAATCTTAGGGGTCTTGAAAGTGTAGATGCTGAGAAGCTGTTTCCCCTTGTGAGAGAGTCTGGGACCAGAGGGCATAATCTCTGAATAAGGGCCCTCGCATTTAATACAGAGACAAGGAGCTATTTCCTCTCTCAGAGGGTAGTCAATCTGTGGAATTCTTTACGCAGACGGCTTTAGAGGTCGGTTAGTGAAGTATATTCGATGCTGAGATAGATTGTCAATCTGAAAGGGAATCAAGGCGTAAGGGGCAAAGGCAAGAAAGTGGATTATCTGGTCAGGCATGAACTCATTGAAATACGGAGCAGCCTCGATGGGCTGAATGACCAACTTCTGCTTCTACGCCTTATTGTCTTAAATCACAAAACAATTATTCTTGAGTTACATCAAGAGCAGTCACCAATGACGATTCAGCCTCAATCCCTGCCAAACCAAAAATCACATAATAAACCTGAAACACAACACCCTACCCCATGCACCACCAACAATATGTCCCCTATCCCAAACCCAAAATAACATAATAAACACGAAACACCCCACCCCACGCACCGCCGCCAATAAATACCCTGTCCCAAACCCAAAATCACATAATAACCCCGAAACACAACAACCCACCCCACGCACCACCCCCAATAAACCCCCTACACAAACCCAAAATCACAAAATTATCCCGAAATACAACACCCCAGCCCACGCACCACCACCAATAAACCCCCTACCCCAAACCCAAAATCACATAATAACAGCGAAACACAACAACCCACCCCACGCACCACCACCAATAAACCCCCTACCCCAAACACAAAATCACACAATAACCCCGAAACACAACACCCCACCCCACGCACCACCACCAATGAGCCCACACCCTCATGTTCCTGGAGACTATCCATTAGTCCAGAAATCTGTTTGGAATCCACTCGCTGACCTTCCAATCTTCCGGTTCATTTATTATTATTCTGGTTGGGATTCTCTTGTAATTTCGGCCCCAGCTTCTTGCAGGGAAGATATTTTTTCAGCATCTCATGTACCTGGGAATGGACAGATGAGGAGTCAGGTCGGGTATAACAGGGAAAGCAGTGACGATCAACTGACAAGGGGCTCCAAGAAGACATCGACAGGCCCTTAGCATGAGGGAAATTCCAACCCTGAACCCGGGGGCGGGCCCGGGGTGAACGTTTCCCCCTCCCCTCAACTCCCGAACAATCCCTGCCCCCTCCACACCAACTCACTCTCGGCCCATTCAGCGTCTGGGGAATTCTCATCCCCTCCCCTCATCCCCATCAGTTCAATCAAACCCCTACCAGAGACTGAGGAATGGAATTCTCATCCCTGCCTTCGACTCAATGCCAACTGGAGATGGCCAATCAATTGAAAGGTTAAATGAAGCCAACTCGGGTTCTTGAATGGGTGATGCCCACATCCCGAGAATGACTGCAGGATGAATCCCCTCACCTGCTGGTGATGGGCTTCCTTTTCCTCGCCAGTGTCCAGTTTGTTCTTCCCGACGTACATCACTTGGACTTCGGCATTGATCTGGTCACAATCCACGTTGCTGAAGTCCAGGACCACTGTAAAATCGAGAGGACAAGGCTTCAGACACACACACACAAAGCACCTGGGCAGGGATAGAGGTGGGAGGGAGAACTGTGTACGGAGGTGGATTGGAGGGAAGGAGTGGGGGTTGGGTAGATGGGATGGGCAAGCCTCGGGCGTCAGACTCCGTCCACTCGCCTCGCTGACAGACCGAATGAATCTCCGTGATTGAGTAGTATTGGGAGTAGGTTATCATCAAATTGAGTTGACAAGTCAGGTACCTGAGTCTGATGATCCGACTCTGACAAAGGATGGTTTCTGTGCGGAGTCTCGACTAAATTGTTCCCTGGATTCCTCATTGTGTGACGTCTCCGGGTCTGTGATAGGACAAGAGAGTGTGACTCGCGATAAGTGCTTGCTGAACCCCCCAAATCCCACTAAAACTGAACGCGCAGACGCCAAAAACACCTAACCCGTCAAACCCCAAAAGACTGAGCCCCCAAACACCACAAACACTGATCCCCCAAACACCACAAACACTGTGCCGCCAAAAATCATAACACCGAATCCCACATAGCACTGAAGCCCCACTCGATGGAATGTTTAAATCATAGCAACTTGGGTTATTGAATTGGTGACACCCACACCCCGAGAATGACTGTGGGGAACTGAATAACACTGAACCACCAAATCTCACTGGCACTAAACCCCCAGCCACACTCACACTGAACGTCCAAATATTATTAAACCGATCCCCCAATCTCCACTAACAGCTAACCCCAAAATCTCACTAACACTGAACCCCAAATTTGCACGATCAACAAAACCCAATCTTAACTAACACCGAACCCCTAAATCCCACCTACAGCGAAACACCAGCCCCACTAACGCCGAACCCACAAATCCCGCCAACACCGAAACTCCAAGCCCCACTAACACCAAACCTCCAAATCCCACCAACACCGAACCCCCAAGCCCCACTAACACCAATCCTCCAAATCCCATCAACACCGAACCCCCAAGCCCCAATAACACTGAACCCCGAAACACTGAAACCCCAATCACCCAAAACACTGAACACTGTTTCAAGTTCAATTTTAGAGTGAGATTCAGATTCTGAGATGGGACGAGCAGCCTTAGTGGCAGTTAACTGTCAATCACCGTTTTGTGAATAGTTTTTCATGACTGCACCAAGGAGCTGAGATGGAGAGTTATTTCTCACACTTCAATATAAGACAGGGAATTTTACAATGTGCCGTCAGTAATGGACCTACAGCCAGTGAGAGGAGACATTGGCCTGAGTGACACAGAGACAGTGTGAGAATATTTCTGAAGTTGGAATTTGTTTCAAAGTGAGAATTCGAATGGTAATTCTATTTCAATTTCAATTTTAGAGTAAAAGTTTGATTCTGATGTAGAAATATCTGGTTAAACAGGCGGTGGCCTAAAGAAGAGTGGTGATATCTGGGACAGAGACAAAAGTGAGCATGTTTGGCAATTTGGTTCATTGTGAGAATTTGCATGGTAAGCATGTTTCAATATCAGTTTTAGAGTGAGAGCCAGAATCTGACCTAGAGCTAGCAGATTTTTAAGTCAGTTAAATAGTTAGACAAACAACTGTCTCTGGTTTAAATCACCTTTGCCTGAATAGTTTTTGATGAATATAGCAGGACGCCCAGGTAGTGAGAGCCTCATCACAGCTCAATATAAAACAGGGACATTTACAGTGTGCAGTCAGTAATGGACACACACTCGGTGAGAGGAGATATTGGCATGAGTGTTACAGACTGATTGAGAATTACTATGAATTCAGTTTCAAGTGAGAATTGAAATGGTAAATGTGTTTCAAGTTCAGTTGTGGAGTAAGAGTCATATTCCAGGCGAGACTAACAGGGGTTTAAATAAGTTAAATAATTACAGCAAATGTCTGTGGTTTGAATAACCTCAAGAGATCATGTAATTGGTAAGAAAGTTTAGAAAATAATTCACTTCATCAGATATACAGTCTGAAAACCGCCAATGTCAGCCTGCTCTGACAATACTGACGGTGCACCATTCACTGCATCTCACACTTCTCACTCACTGCATCACACTCCCCTCAGTTGCTACATCCTACTCCCCTCACTCGCTATATCGCAATCCCATCATTCTCGACCTCCCAAACATCTCAGGCGCTACATCACACTCCCCTCAGTCACTACATCTCACTCCCCTCAGTCACTACATCTCACTCCCCTCAGTCACTACATCTCACTCCCCTCAGTCACTACATCTCACTCCCCTCAGTCACTACATCTCACTCCTCTCAGTCACTACATCTCACTCCCCTCAGTCACTACACCATAATCCATTCAGTCGCTACAACCCACTCCCCTCAACCTCTGCATCACGCTCCCCTCAGTGAAGGCATCCCACTACCCTCAGTTACAACACCCCTCTCCCCTCAGCCTCTCAACCCCCCTCCCTTCAGTATGAGCTTAAAGCGACTAAATTGTGTGAAGATGCTTTGAAGACTATCCTCTCCAGGCTTATACATGTTACTGCGGAACCTGTTGGGCCAGAGGACGCAGCTGCAGTGGATTTTTGAGTTGCGTGTTTCTCAGCTTCCGGAGTTGGTGTTGTCCCTGGATCTGCAATGAAGTAAGGATACAAGGGAGATTGCAGAGTGCGGATCACCCCAAGAGACCTTTTACTGGGTAGGAAAGTTTAGAAAATGATTCACGTCATCTTTTGTACAGCCTGAACCCCACCAATGTCAGCCTGCTCTCTCACTACAGATTGTACACCAGTCACTGCATCCCACTCCTGTCGTTCACTACATCACCCTCCCCTCTGTTGCTACATCCCACTACCCTCAGTCGCAACATCCCATTCTACTCAGTCACTACATCCCACTCCACTCCATCGCTACATCCCATTCGCCTCAGTTGCTACATCCCACTCCCCTCAGTGGCTACATCCCACTCTCCTCAGTCACTACATTCCACTCCCCTCCGTCGCTACAGCCACTCACCTCAACTACTGCATCCCACTCAATTCAGTCAGCACATCCCTCTCCACTGAGCCATGACATCCCTCGCCCCTCAGCCCCTGCATCCCAGTCCCTTCAGTATGAGATTACAGCGACAATAATGTGTGAAAAAGTCTTGTAGAATATCCCTTCCAGGCGGATACCTGTTTTTACAGATTCTGTTGGTCGAACTGTCCCAGGTGCATTGGATTTTCGAGTTGTGTGTTCCTCAGATTTCGGAGTTGGTATTGCCCTTGGATCTGAAATGAAGTAAGGAGACATGGGAGATTGCAGAGCGCGGATCACCTAAAGAGAGCATTCACTTGGTAGGAAAGTTTAGGAAATGATTTGCGTCATCTTTTGCACAATCTAAACCCCACCAATGTCACTGTGCTCTGTCACACCTGACTGCACTCCAGTCACTAACTCCCAGTCTCCTCTCTGATGATATTCCACTCCCCTAACACTATATATCACACGCTCCACTGTCACTACACGACACTCCCCTCAGTTACTAGAACCCACTCCCCTCCTCACTGAACAACACTCACCTCCCTCACTGATTGACACACCCTCCAGTCCTTCTTCATCACCCCTTAGTTACTACATCCCACCCCTTCTGTGTGAGATGGCAGCGATCACATTGTGTGAAGATTTTCTGTAGAATATCCCCTCTAGCCGGATACCTGATGTTTCGGATCCTGTTGGGCTGAATGATGCAGGGACAGTGGATTCTCCAGACGAGCTGTCCACCGATTCCGGAGTTGGTGTTGTCCTTGGATCTGCAATGAAGTAAGGAGACAAGGGAGATTTCAGAGTGCGGATCACGTCAGGAGATCATTTACTTGGTATGAAAGCTTTGAAAATGCGCCATTTCATCATTAATTCAGTCTTAAACAAATCAATGTCACTCTGGTGTGTCGCTCATGACTCTCTGCCAGTCACTAACTTCCAGTCCCCTCACTCACTGCATCCAATTCCTCTCAGCTACTTCATCCAAATCCCCTCAGGCATTACATTCAACTCCCCTCAGTCAAGATGCCCCACTTCCCTCACCACTCCATCCCACTTCCCTCAGTCACTACATCTCAATCCCCTCAGTGGTTGCGTCCATCTCCCCTCAGTAACTACACAAGACTCCCCTTCATGCACTACATCCCACTCACCTCAGCCACCACACCCCACTTCCCTCAGTCACGAAGTCCCGCTCCCCTCAATCACATGGTACCGCTCCCCTCAGTCACTCCATCGAGCTCTCCTCACTCACTAAATCCCAGTCCCCTCAGTAACTATATAAGGCTTCCCTCACGCAATATATCCCATTCACCTCAGCCACTACATCCAATTTCCCTCAGTCACGAGGTCCCGCTACCCTCAGTTGTTCCATCCCTCTCCCCTCAGTCACTCCAACGGCTCCAATCAGTCACTAAATCCCACTCCCCTCACTTATTACATCCCACTCCCCTCACTTATTACATCCCACACCCCTCAGTCACTGTGTCACACTCCCCTCATTCACGAGGTCCCCCACCCCTCATTCACGAAGTTCCTCTCCCACCGCTCACGGTGTCCCACTGCCCTCAGTCACTGCATCCCACTCCCTTCAGTCCGGGCATACCACTCCCCTCAATCACGTACATTCATTCCTTCAGTTACGACATCCCATTCACCCTCATTTACTGCATCACATTCCCCTCTGACACTGCAGCCTTCTCCCCTCAGTCTCTTCTCCCGATTCTCCTCAGTCACTGTGCCCCAATCCCGTCAGTCACATCATCACACTCCCCTTAGGCACGACATCCCATACCCCTCAGACACGACGTCCCGCTACCCTCAGTTGCTAAATCCCACTCCCCTCGGTTAGAACATCCCACTCCCCTCAGTTACGACATCCCATTCACTGAGTCACGATGTTGCAACCGCTCACTGACTATGTCTCACACCCTACACCCCTCTCCCCTCAGCCTCTACATTCAATCACGCTCAGTCACTGTACACTCCCCCTCAGTCACTGTTTCCCACTCCACTGTGTCATTCAATTCCACTCCAATGAGTTACTTTAATTCACTCCTGTGTCAATACGTGCTACTGCCCTTAGGACTGATCCCACTTCACTAAGTCACGGCATCCCACTCCCCTCAGTCACTGCTTCCCACTCACATGAGTCACTAAATAACACTTCATTCAGTTACTTAAATTTACTCCTGTGTCAATACGTGCTACTGCCCTCAGGCCTGATCCCACTCCTCTAAGTCACTGCATCCCACTCCCCTCAGTCACTGCTTCACAGTCACCTGAATCACTGGATAACACTCCATACAGTTACTTAAATTCACTCCTGAGTCAATACCTGCTACTCCCCTCAGGCCTTATCCCACACCCCTCATTCACTTCATCCCTCTCCTGTCAGTTATTGCATCTGTCTCCCCTTGGTCACTAAATACAGCTTTGCTTATTCACTTAATTGCACTCCTGAATGCCTACAAGTCACTTCACTCAGCCCCAACATCGCACTCCCCTCAGTCACGAGATCCCACTTCCCTCAGTCACTACATTCCATTACCCTCAGTAAACTCAGTCACTCCATCACACTCTCTTCAGTTTGAGATTACAACGATCATATCGTGTGGAGATTTTTTTGAATAATATCCGCTCCAGACTGATACCTGTTTTTTCAGATGCTGTGTGGATCGATGTTGCAGGAGCAGTGGATTCTCGAATCGAGTGTTCCTCAGATTTCGGAGTTGGTGTTGTCCCTGGATCTGTAATGAAGTAAGGAGACATGGGAGATTGCAGAGTGCAGTCAGCTCAATGATCATTTAATTTGTAGGAAAGTTTTGGAAATGAATCAGTTCATTATTCATACAGTCTGAAACCAAAGAATGCAAACCTGACACTCAAGACTATACCCCAGTGAGTAAGTCCCTCTACTTTCAGTCACAACATCCCACTCCCATCACTCACTACATCCTACGCTCCTCAGGCACTACTTCTCACTTCCCTGAATAACTATAACTCATTCCTCTCTGTCATTACAGCCCACTCCTCTTCAGTCACCACTTCCTACTCACCTCACTCACTGAATTAAACCCTTCCCCCCGCTCAATGACATACACTCCCCTCGCTCAATTAATAACAGTCCCCTCGGTCTCTGAATTACACTCCAGTCGGTCACTGAATTGTGATTCCCTCGCATACTTAATAACATTCCCCTCACTTACCTAATAACATTCATCTCGCTAACTGAACAAGACACCGCTCAGTCACTACATCCTAACCCCATCAATCATTGCATCCCACTCCCATCGATCACTGCATGCCACTCTAAACAGTCACCGAATCCCATTCACTCAGTGACTGCATCCCACTCCCCTCAGTCATTGCATCCCACTGCCCACAGTCATTACATCCCACTCCCCTCAGTAACTACATCCCACTCCCCTCAGTAACTACATGCCACTCGCCTATGTCACTGCATCCCATTCACCTCAGACACTGCATTACACTCCCCTCAGTCACTGCATCCCAGTCACTTCAGTCACAGCATCAAACTCCCCTCACTCACTACATCCCACACAACTCAGTCACTACATCCCACCCCCTCAGTCACAACATCCCACCCCCTCAGTCACAACATCCCACTCCACTCACTCACTATATCTCACTCCACACATTAACTACATCCCATACCCCTATGTCACTGCATCCCAATCCGGTCAGAACTGCAATTCACTCCCCTCAGTCCCTGCATCACAATCCACTCAGTGAAAGCATACCAGTCACCTCAGTCACTGCATCAAACTCCCCTCAGTCACTACATCCCTCACTCCTCAGTCTTTATATCCCACTCACTTCAGTCACTGCATCCCTCTCCCCACAGTCACTGTGTCGCAACCCCCTCAGTCACTACATCACACTCCCCTCAGTCACAACATCCCAATCCCCTCAGACAGTGCCTCCCACTACCCTCAGACACTGTATCATACTGCCAACAGTCACTACATCTCACTCACCTCAGCCATTGCATCCCTCTCCGCTCAGTCACTGCATCCATCTCCCCTCAGTCGCTAAATCACTCTCATCTCAGTGACTATATCCCATTCCCGTCAGTCACGGCATCGAACTGCCGTCAGTCCTAACATCCCATTCCCCTTAATCACAGCATCCTACTCCACTCAGTTATTACATCCCACTCCGCTCAGTCCATGCATCCCACCCCCCTTAATTACTACATCCCACTCCCCTCAGTCACAAAATCACACTCCCCTCAGTCACTGCATCCCACTCCCCTCAGTCACTAAATCCCTCACCCCTCAGACACTTCATCCCAATCCCCTCAGACACTGCATCACACTCCCCTCAGCCACTGCATTGCACTACCCTCAGTCACTGCATTCCACTCCCCTCAGTCACTAAATCCCTCTCCCCTCAGACAGTGCATCACACTCCCCTCAGTCACTGCATTGCACTACCCTTAGTCATTGCATCCCACTCCACTAAGCCATTATATCCCACTCACCCATTCACTACATCTCTCTCCCCTCAAATACTGCATCCCACTCCCCTCCGACATTACTTCGCACTTCCCTCGGTAATTGCATCCCACTCCCCTCAGTCACTCCATCCATCTCCCCTCCGTCACTGCATCCCACTCCCCTCAGTCACTCCATCCATCTCCCCTCTGTCACTGCATCACACTCCCCTCAGTCTAAACAACCCACCCCCCTCAGTCACGGCATCCCACTCCCCTCAGACACAGCATCCCACTCCCCTCAGTCACTATATCCCACTCCCCTCAGTCACTGCATCCACTCACCTCAGTCACTACATTCCTCTCCCCTCAGACTCTACAGTCCACTCCACTCACACATTATATCTCACTCCACAGATTAACTACATCCCACAACCCTGTGTCACTGCATCCCAATCCGGTCAGAACTGAAATTCACTCCCCTCAGTCCCTGCATCACAATCCACTCAGTGAAAGCATACCAGTCACCTCAGTCACTGCATCAAACTACCCTCAGTCACTGCATCCCTCTCCCCACAATCACTTTGTCCCACCCACCTCAATCACTACATCACATTCCCCTCATTCACAACATCCCAATCCCCTCAGACAGTGCATCCCACTCCCCTCAGACCCTGCATCACACTGCCAACAGTCACTACATCCCACTGGCGCCAGTCACTACATCACACTCCCCTTAGCCATTGCATCCCTCTCCCCTCAGTCACTGCATCCATCTCCCCTCAGTCACTAAATCCCATTCACCTCAGTGACTATATCCCATTCCCGTCAGTCACGGCATCCAACTGCCGTCAGTCCTATTATCCTACTCCCCTTAATCACAGCATCCAACTCCACCCAGTTATTAGATCACACTCCGCTCAGTCACTGCATCCCACTCCCCTTAATTACTACATCCCACTCCCCTCAGTCACTGCATCACTCTCCCCTCAGTCACTACATCCCACTCCCCTTAATTACTACATCCCACTTTCCTCAGTCGCAAATTCACAGTCCCCTCAGTCAGTGCATCCCACTCCCCTCAGTCACTAAATCCCTCACCCCTCAGTCACGGCATCCCACTCCACTAAGCCATTATATCCCAATCACCCATTCACTACATCCCTCTCCCCTCAAATACTGCATCCCACTCCCCTCATTCAAAACAACCCACCCCCTCAGTCACAGCATCCCACTCCCCTCATTCACTGCATCCACTCACCTCAGTGACTATATCCTCACTCCCGTCAGTCACTGCATCCCACTCCCCCTCATTCACTGCATCCCACTCCCGTCAGTCCCAACATTCCTCTCCCCTCAGACCCCACAGTCCACTCAGTAACTACATCCTTCTCCTATTGAACATTGCATCCCACTCCCCCCATTCACTACATTCCCTCTCCCCTCAGACACGGCATCATCCTCCCCTCAAATACTGCATCCCACTCCCCTCAGACATTACTTCTCACTCTCCTCGGTAATTAAATCCCACTCCACTCAGCCACTGCATCCCACTCCCGTCAGTCACTCCATCCCTCTCCCCTCTGTCACTGCATCGCACTCCCCAAGGTCAAAACATTCTACTTCCCTCAGACGCTAAATCTCACTTCCCTCAGCCACTGCATCATTCTTACCTCAGTCAATGCATTGCACTCCCCAGGAGAATAAATTCGACTCCCCTCAGCCAGTTCATCCGACTTCCATCGATCACCGCAACGGACGCACCACAGTCACTACATCCCACTCCACTCAGTCACTGCATCCCACTCCCCTAAGTAACTGAATTCCACTCCCCTCAGTCACTATCTCCCTCTCCCCTCAGTCACTACATCCCACTCCCCTGAGTAACTACCTCCCACTCACCAGAGTTACTAAATTCCACTCCCGTCAGTTACTACATACCACTTCTCTCAGTCATCACATCCCACTCCCCGCATTCACTATTTATCACTCCCCTCAGTTATTACATCCCACTCCCCTCAGTCACTACAACCTACACCCCCCATTCTTTACATCCCACTCCCCTCTGTCACTACATCGCAAACCCCTCATTCTCTACATCCCACTCCCCACAGTCACTATTTCCCACTCCGCTAAGTCACTGGTTTCAACTCCACCCAGTTAGGGCATCCGACTCCAGAGTGTCGCTGAACCCCAATCCCGTCCATCACTGCATCTCACATCACTCAGTCACTGCAAACCACTCGAAATGGTCATTAAATGCTGCTCATCTGAATCATTACATCTCTCTGCCCTCGGTCAGTGCATCCCCTTCACTGAATTGCTGCATTCCACTTCCCAAAGTCACAACTTAATTATCCCCTCAGTCAATGCATCTCGCGCTCCTAATACGCTGCATTCAAACTCC
The DNA here is from genome assembly GCF_964194155.1 of Cetorhinus maximus. Taxonomy (NCBI): domain Eukaryota; kingdom Metazoa; phylum Chordata; class Chondrichthyes; order Lamniformes; family Cetorhinidae; genus Cetorhinus; species Cetorhinus maximus. Next base: position 89,410 of record NW_027597080.1, read on the forward strand.
TTCTGTCAATGTATCCCACTCCATTCAGTCACAACATCCCAAACAACCCAGTCAGTTCATGGCACTCCCCTCAGTCACTGCATCCAATTCCGCTCAGTCTTTGAATCCCACTCCTCTCAGTTACTTCACTGCATTCCCCTCAGTCGCAATACCCCGCTCCCCTCTGTCAGCGCACCACACTGCTTTCAGTTACAGGTTTCAGTGAACATGTTGTCTGAAAGTTTTCTGTGGAATATCTCCTCCAAACTGATACCTGGTATTTCAGCTCCTGTTGGGCTAGTTGTTTCAGGGAGTGTAGATTTCCGACTCGAGTGTTCCTCAGATTCCAGAGTTGGTGTTGTCCCTTGATGTTCAATAAAGTAAAGAGACATGGGGGATTGATGTCCACCCATCAACTCAAGAGATCATTTAATTGGTAAGAAAATCGAGGAAATTATTCACTGCATCATTCAATCAGATAATCAACTGGAAGACCACCAATGTTACCCTGCTCTGTCACTCCTGTCTGTACCCCTGTGACTAACTCCAACTCCCATCAGTCACTACATCATACTCCCCTCAGTCGCTACATCCCAATCCCACCAGTCACTAAATCCTCCTACCCTCATTTGGTCTATTCCATTCCCCTCAGCCACTAAATCCCACTCATCTTAGTCAAAAAAACCCTCTCCCCTAAATCACTCCACCTGACTCCCCTGAGACACGGTGTCAGTTCCCCTTCTTTAATTCCACCCCACTCCCCTGACTCAGTGCGTCCCACCCTGCGTTCCAATTCATCCCACTCCCCTCAGTCACTACATCCCTCTCCCCTCAGTCATCACATCCCACTCCCCTCAGTCACTACATCCCACTCCCCTCAATCACTACATCCCATTCCCCTCAGTCACTACATCCCTCTCCCCTCAGTCACTACATCACTCTCCCCTCAGTCACTACATCCAACTCCCCTCTGCCACTAAAATACACTTCCCTCATTCATTACATTCCACTCCCCTCAGTCATTACATCCCACTCCCCTCAGTCATTACATCCCACTCCCCTCAGTCACTACATCCCACTCCCCTCAGTCACTACATCCCACTCCCCTCAGTCACTACATCCCACTACGCTCAGTCGCTGAAACACACTCCACTAAGTCACCACATCCTACTCTCCTCAGATACTGCATCCCACTTCACTATGTCACCACATCCCACCCGCCTCAGTCACTACATCCCACTCCCCCCAGTCAACACATTCTAGTTTACCGAAACATTACATATCATTGTCCTCTGGCACAATTACACATTCCCTCTTTAAGCGTTTGAATGATACATTTGATAGAACCCTCCTGAGGTCAATTAAAGTGAGGAATTTGTTTCGCAGCAACCCCACCCTACAGATATCTGTGATTGAAGACTTCGCTAAAATAGTAGGTTTTGTATCAACAGATTCTTTCCTCGATTGTTCCTCGGGCTCCTGAGTTGGAGAAGTCTCTGAATCTGTAATAAAGGACGCGGGACATGAGGGAGCGAGGAATGGAGATAAGTTGAGATTTCACTCGTTTGACATGAAGCTTGAGTGAACGTCACACATTTTAGTAAATATGGATAGTTTAAGTCGTTTATATTGGCACTTGTAGGTTCTCGGAGTGAATGTTTGCTTTATATTTTAAGTTTGAGTTCTATTTCTGTGTTTGTGTGATGAGAAAGGTCAGACTGAGTTTCGGTTTCACTTTGAATAGGTGATTGCATTTCAAATGAGAGTTTACAAGTAAAGAAATTCAGCAAACACAACAGTAGAAAGAAATGGTGTCGTTACCTAGCAACAGATGTCCAGGCTGGTAGGTATCTCCGACAGACACACACGGAAGAAGACAGACAGTATCTTGTTTGGGAAGCTGTTGGAGTTCTGCTAGCTTTCCAGGGAAACAGAAGCCACTTAAAAGGGGCAGGTTGCTAGTCCCAATAGAAAACTTGTTGTCAGTAGCTGCCAGAGAGGCTGGTGCAATGGGGACAGATAACCAGACCCCACTTGAAGACAAGAACACAAACGTTAGGGGAATGGAACAGGAGAAAGTCTGAAGCAGGTCCTGTAAATGAAGTTAAGATTTAGGGAAAGAGAAAATGGAACATGCTTCAGATTTAAAGTGTCAAAAGGTGCAAGAAGCAGATTGGAAGTGAAAGCAGGTTGCACGAGGCAAGAAGGTAAAATAAATAAAGTAAAAAATAAAACCTAGGATTCCAGCCCTCAGTTACTAAATTTCAATCCCCACAGTCACTACATTCCATTCCCCTAACTCACTATATCCCACTCACACAGTCGTTACATCCAAAAAATTCAGTTACCCTTGATCACAGAATCCAAGTTCCCTCAGTTACTACTCCCCATTCCCCTCAGCCGCAGCATTCCATTCCTCCACTCACTACATCTCACTCCCCTCAGTCAGTACATCCCGCAACCTTGAGCATCAGATTTCAGCGATCATATTGTGTGAAGATTTTCTGTAGAATATCCACTCCAGCCTGATACCTGTTCTTTCAGATGTTGTTGGTCTAGAAGATGCAGGGAAAGTGGATTCTTCAGTCGAGTGTTCCTCAGGTTCTGGAGTTGGTGCTGTCTGTGGATCTGCAATGAAGTAAGGGGACATGGGAGATTAAAGAGTGTGGATCACTTCCAGAGAGCATTCACTTGGTAGGAAAGTTTAGCAAATGATTCACTTCATATTTTATATAGTCTGATCCGCACCAAATTAATTCAGCCTTGTCACTCATGACTGTACATAATTCCAAGTCACACCAGTCACTAAATCTCACACCCATCAGTCACTACATTCCACTGCCCTCAGTCACTACATCCCACCCCCTCACTCAGTATATCCCACACCACTCTCTCACTATATCCCACTGCCCTCACTTACTAAATCCCACTCCCCTCACTCACTATATCCCAAGCCCCTCCGTCACAACATCCCACTCACCTCATTCACAACACTCACACCCCTCAAATCCCTAACCGAGCAGGTGGAAGTGGTTTTAACCCTTCTCCCTTTTCCGGGGTAACTACCCTGCTAAATTCCTCAGAACCAACAAATTCCTCATCTTAAATGTTAGAATCGGATATTCATGGTGCAGGAACATTTTCCATCGGAAGTTCCATTTTCCTGTGCAATTTCCGTGTATTCCTCACATGGGGACTCCGAGGGGTTTCCCCCGTGAATCTTCCGGAGTACCTCCCGGGAACGAAGGCCCACACCCACCGGAGATGGGAAGTCCTGGGTGATTCTAACAGAGAGAATTGTGGAGAGTTCCAGCAACGGGAATCAGCCCATCCTAACTTTAATCCTCACGGGCAATTTCACTGCATGTGTGTGCATCAGGAATTCCACAGGATCCTAACACATTTCCCCATTTGTATCACAACTCAGACGGTTCTGAGGTTAGAGGACTCAGGCCGTTATGTTGGTGTTCAAACCCTTGATGGTTATGCACCCCCACCCACCCGGTCCACAGTTCACTCCCACAGCCCCTACACCCCATCACAATAATATTCCTACCTGAACCACAACCCTCAAATAAACCTCTACTCCTCCAATCCCGGATCCCCGACATTGGCAGGCTTGTGTTCAGCTGCCTGGGCTCTAAGCATTGGAAATCGCTCTCTAAACCTCTCCACCTCTTCACCCCTCTCTCCCCTTGTAACACTCTCTATAAAACCGACCCCTTGATCAAACCGTGTGTCTGTTTGTTGTCCGTGATGACAACAGGGTCTGATTCATTTCCCTATACTTTTGGTGAAAGTTTCACTTTATGTTTCAGACCTTTATCCGTTTTGGTTCTTACAACAACGGGGAGCAGTTGGAACATTAATATTTCAGTGAGTGACCCGGCACATCCAGACTCACCCTCCTGGGTCATTTATAAACAGCAATGTACCTGTGCAATAAGCAGCTTTACAGTGTGGCGCCGGCTTCAGCTCATAAACGAAGTAACTGCTGCAGTTTTTAATCTTTATCTCTCGGGTCCAGTGGCAGGGATTTCCACCCGTGTTAAAACAAACTGTCCTGGTTACTACCCCCTGTCCCAGGGTGGGATGTGAACCTGAAATGAGGTTTATAAATATTGAAGAATGTAAGGGATGTGAACAGTGCTGGACAGTGAATGTAAATCTGATATTAGAAAGTCTGAAATTACCCTGTAACCAGCCTGGCTGTTCTGTGGAGCAGTGATACACTGAGACAACAGAGTCTGGAATCTTCCATCCACCAGAACTGAAACAACAATCACAGAACCATCGGATCAAAGAATGATACAGCTCAGAATGGGTCCATTTGGCCCATGATATTGCCGCTACCTCTTTAAATGATCTGTAAATTTAATCCAACTCCGCTCCTGTTCTAACCCATTGAACAGAAAACCTCCCTTTCCAGGATTGACATCGTCAGGTGGCGAGCTGCACATGCGCAGAAGGGGAGCGAGCTGCACATGCGCGGACTGCGAGCGGGCTGCACTGCGCGGACTGCGAGCGGGCTGCACATGCGGGGGATGCGAGCGGGCGGCACATGCGTGGAATGTGAGCAAGCTGCACATGCGCGGACTGTGAGCGAGCTGCACATGCGCGGTCAGCGAGTGGGCTGCACGTGCGCGGACTGTGAGCAAGCTGCCCATGCGCGTACTGGGAGCGGCTAAACATGCGCGTACTGCGAGCGGCAGCACATGCGCGGAATGGGAGCGAGCTGCATGTGCGGAGTCTGCGAGAGAGGGGTGCACATGCGGGAGATGCGAGCGGGCGGCAAGTGCGCGGAATGTGAGCAAGCTGCACATGCGCGGATGGCGCTCGAGGGCTGCCCATGAGCGAGCTCTCCATGCACCCACTGGGAATGAGCACATGCCAGAACTGAGAGCGAACTGCACATGCGCGGAATGAGAGCGAACTGCACATGCGTAAATTGGGGGCGGCATCAAATGCGCGGAAACGGAACGAGCTGCACATTCGCGGAACGTAAGTAATTAGGCTGCCCAAATGTGGAGACAACTGAGAGGGAAAATGAGAGGGGGCGGGGACAGGGCGAGGGGGCGGGGTAAGGGAGAGGGGGCGGGGATAGGAAGAGGGGGCGGGGAAAGGGAGAGGGGGCGGGGACAGGGGGAGGGGGCGGGGACAGGGAGAGGGGGCGGGGACAGGGAGAGGGGGCGGGGAGAGGGAGAGGGGGCGGGGAGAGGGAGAGGGGGCGGGGGGAGGGAGAGGGGGCGGGGAGAGGGGGCGGGGACAGGGAGAGGGGGCGGGGAGAGGGAGAGGGGGCGGGGGGAGGGAGAGGGAGAGGGGGCGGGGAGAGGGAGAGGGGGCGGGGGGAGGGAGAGGGGGCGGGGAGGGGGGGCGGGGAGAGTGAGAGGGGGCGGGGAGGGGGGGGCGGGGAGGGGGGGGGCGGGGAGAGGTACGGGCGGGGAGGGGGAGAGGGAGGGAGAGTTAGTGGGGGCGGGGAGAGTGAGAGGGGGCGGAGAGAGTGTGAGGGGGTGAGGAGAGAGGCGGGGAGAGGGTGAGGAGGCGGGGAGAGAGTGAGAGGGGGCGGGGAGAAGGAGAGGGGGCGGGGAGAAGGGGAGGGGAGAGGGAGAGGGGGCGGGGAGAGGGAGAGGGGGAGGGGAGAGGGAGAAGGGGCAGGGAGATTGAGAGGGGCGGGGAGAGGGAGAGGGGGCGGGGAGAGGGAGAGGGGGTGGGGAGAGTGGGATGGGGCGGAGAGAGTGAGAGGGGGCGGGGAGATTGAGAGGGGCGGGGAGAGGGAGCGGGGAGGGGAGAGTGAAAGTGGGAGGGTAGAGGGAGAGTGGGCGGGGAGAGGGAGAGGGGGTGGGGAGTGTGAGAGGGGGCGGGGAGAGGGAGAAGTGTCCGGGAGAGTGAAAGTGGGTGGGTAAAGGGAGGGGGCGGGGAGATTGAGAGGGGGTGGGGAGTGGGAGAGGGGGCGTGGAGAGTGAAAGTGGGTGGGTAGAGGGAGAGAGGGCGGGGTGAGGAACAGGTGGCGGGGAGAGGGAGAGGGGGCAGAGAGCGTGAGAGGGGGCGGGGGGAGGGAGAGTGAGTGGGGGCGGGGAGATGGAGAGGGGGCGAGGAGTGTGAGAGGGGGCGGGGAGAGGGAGAGGGGGTGAGGAGAGGGAGAGGGGTCGGCGAGTGTGAGGAGTGCGGAGAGAGTGAGAGGTGTTGAGGAGAGGGAGAGGGGGCGGGGAGAGTGAGATGTTGCGAGGAGAGGGGGAGGGGGCGGAGAGAGGGAGAGGGAGCGGCGAGAGTGAGAGGGTGCAAGGAGAGGGAGAGGGGGCGGGGAGATTGAGATGTTGCGAGGAGAGGGAGAGGGGGCGGGGAGAGTGAGACATGGCGGACAGAGTGAGAAGAGTTGTGGATGGGAGATTGAGAGGGTGCGCGGAGAGGGAGAGGTGGCGGAGAGTGTGAGAGGGGGCGGGGAGAGGGAGAGAAGGCTTTGAGAGTGAGAGTGGGTGAGGAGAGGGGGCGGGGAGAGGGAAAGGAGGCGGGGAGAGGGGGCGGGAAGAGTGAAAGGTGGCGGGGAGAGGGAGAGGGGGCATGGAGAGTGAAAGGCGGCGGGGGGAGAGAGAATGGGTGGGGAGATGGAGAGGGGGCGGAGAGCGTGAGAGGGGTCGGGGGGAGGGAGAGTGAGAGGGGGCAAGGAGAGGGAGAGTGGGCGGGGAGAGGGAGGGGGTGAGGAGAGGGGGCGGGGAGAGGGAGAGGGGGCTGGGAGATTGAGAGGGGCCGGGGAGAGTGAGAGGGAGCGGGGAGAGGGACAGGGGGCGGGGACAGGGAGAGGGGGCGGGGACCGGGAGAGGGGGTGGGGAGAGTGAGAGGGGGCAGGGCGAGAGGGACGGGCGGGGAGAGGGAGAGGAGGCGGTGGGAATGAGAGGGGGTGAGGAGAGGGGGCATGGAGAGGGAAAGGAGGCGGGGAGAGAGAGAGGGGGCGGGGAGAATGAAAGGGCACGGGGAGAGAGAGAGGGGGCAGGGAGAGAGAATGGAGTCGGGGAGAGAGAGAAGGGGCGGGGAGAGCGAGAGGGTGTGGTGAGAGTGACAGGGGGCGGGGGGAGGGAGAGTTAGTGGTGGCGGGGAGAAGGAGACGGAGCAGGGAGAGTGAGAGGGGGCGGAGAGAGTGTGAGGGGGTGAGGAGAGGGGGCGCGGAGGGGGAGAGGAGGTGGGGAGAGCAAGAGGAGGCGGGGAGATGGAGAGGGGCGGGGAGAGGGAGAGGGGCTGGGGAGAGTGAAAGGGGGCGGGGAAATGGAGAGGGGGCGGGGAGAGGGAGAGGGGGTGGGGAGAGTGAAAGGGGGCGGGGAAATGGAGAGGGGGCGGGGAGAGGGAGAGGGGGCGGAGAGAGTGAGAGGGGGAGGCAGAGTCAGTGGGGGTGGGGAGATGGAGAGGGGGTGGGGAGAGTGAGTGAGGGCGGGGAGAGTGAGAAGGGGCGGGGAGAGGGAGAGGGGGCGGGGAGATTGAAAGGGGACGGGGAGAGGGAGAGTGGGCGGGGAGAGGGAGAGAGGGCGGGGAGGTGGAGTGAGGGCGGCGAGTGTGAGAGTGGGTGGGGAGAGTGAGATGTGGCAGGGTGAGTGAGAGGGGGCGGGGAGAGGGAGAGGGGGCGGGGAGGGTGAAAGGGTGTGGCCAGAGGGATAGGGGGCGGGGAGAGTGAGAGGGAGCGGGGAGAGTGTGAGGGAGCGGGGAGAGTGGGATGGGCCGGAGAGAGTGAGAGGGGGCGGTCAGAGCGAGACGGGGTGAGGAGAGGGGCGGGGAGAGGGAGTGGAGGCGCGGAGAGTCAGAGGGGGAGGGGAGAGTGAGAGGGGGTGGGGAGAGGGAGCGGAGGCAGGGAGAGTGAAAGGGGCGGGGAGAGAGAGAAGGGGCGGGGAGACGGAGAGGGCGCGGAGAGAGTGAGAGGGAGCGGGGAGAAGGAGAGTGGGCGGGGAGAGGGAGAGAGGGCGGGGAGGTGGAGAGAGGGCGGAGAGAGTGAGAGGGGGCGGGGGGAGGGAGAGTGAGTGGGGGTGGGGTGATGGAGAGTGGGCGGCGAGTGTGAGAGTGGGTGGGGAGAGTGAGATGTGGCGGGGTGAGTGAGAGGGGGCGGGGAGAGGGAGAGGGGGCGGGGAGGGTGAAAGGGTGTGGCTAGAGGGATAGGGGGCGGGGAGAGTGAGAGGGAGCGGGGAGAGTGTGAGGGAGCGGGGAGAGTGGGATGGGCCGGAGAGAGTGAGAGGGGGCGGTCAGAGCGAGACGGGATGAGGAGAGGGGCGGGGAGAGGGAGTAGAGGCGCGGAGAGTCAGAGGGGGAGGGGAGAGTGAGAGGGGGTGGAGAGAGGGAGCGGATGCAGGGAGAGTGAAAGGGGCGGGGCGATGGAGAGGGCGCGGAGAGAGTGAGAGGGGGCGGGGAGAAGGAGAGGGGGCGGGGAGAAGGAGAGGGGGAGGGGAGAGTGAGAAGGGGCAGGGAGATTCAGAGGGGGCGGGGAGAGGGAGGCGGTGGGGAGAGTGAAAGTGGGTGGGGAGAGGGAGGGGGGGCGGAAAGGGTGAGACGGGGCGGGGTGAGGGTGAAGGCTCGGGGAATCTGAGAGGGGGCGGGGAGAGGGAGATTTGGCGGAGAGGGTGAGAGGGGGCGGGGGAGGGAGAGTGAGTGGGGGCGGGGAGATGGAGACGGGGCGTGGAGAGTGAGAGAGGGCGGGGAGTGTGAGAGGGAGCGGGGAGATGGAGATGGGGCGGGGAGAGTGAAAGGGGGCGGGGAGAGTGAGAGGGGTCGGGGAGATGGAGAGGGGGCAGAGATAGGGTTAGGGAGCTGGGAGAGGGAGAGGGGGGGCAGGGAGGGTGAGAGGGGGCGGAGATCGTGAGAGGGTGCGGACAGATTGAGAGGGGGCGGGGTGAGTGAGAGGCGTGTGGAGAGAGGGAGAGGGGGTGGGAAGCGTGAGAGGGGGCGGGGAGAGTGAGTGGGGGCGGGAGAGGGAGAGGGGGCGGGGAGAGGGAGAGGGGGTGGGGAGAGTGAGAGGGGGCGGGGAGAGGGATAGGGGGCGGGGAGATTGAGAGGGGGCGGGGAGAGTGAGAGGGGGCGGGGAGAGGAAAAAGGGGCGTGGAGAGGGAGAGTGGACGGGGAGAGGGAGAGTGGGCGGGGAGAGGGAGAGTGGGCGGGGAGAGAGAGAGAGGGCGGGGAGAGGAAAAAGGGGCGTGGAGAGGGAGAGTGGACGGGGAGAGGGAGAGTGGGCGGGGAGAGTGAGAGGGGGCGGGGAGAGTGAGAGGGGGCGGGGAGAGGAAAAAGGGGCGTGGAGAGGGAGAGTGGACGGGGAGAGGGAGAGTGGGCGGGGAGAGGGAGAGTGGGCGGGGAGAGAGAGAGAGGGCAGGGTGAGGGAGAGGGGGCGGGGAGACGGAGAGGGGGCGAGGAGAGTGAGAGGGGGCGGGGAGACAGAGAGGGGGCGAGGAGAGTGAGAGGGGGCGAGGAGAGTGAGAGGGGGCGGGGAGAGTGAGAGGGGGCGGGGAGAGGGAAAGGGGGCGGGGAGAGTGAGGGGGGGCGGGGAGAGGGAGAGGGTGCGGGGAGAGAGAGAGGGGGCGGGGAGAGGGAGAGGGTGCGGGGAGAGGGAGAGGGAGTGGGGAGAGGGAGACTGCGTGGGGAGAGTGAGAGTAGGCGTGGAGTTGGAGAGGGGGCGGCGAGAGTGAGAATGGGCGGAGAGAGGGAGAGGGGGCGTGGAGAGTGAAAGTGGGTGGGTAGAGGGAGATGGGGCGGGGAGAGGGAGAGGGGGCGGGGAGTGTGAGAGGGGGCGGGGAGAGGGAGAAGGGTCGGGGAGAGTGAAACTGGGTGGGTAGAGGGAGGGGGGCGGGGAGAGTGAGAGGCGGTGGGGAGTGGGAGAGGGGGCGGGGTGAGGGACAGGTGGCGGGGAGAAGGAGAGTGGGCGGATAGAGTGAGAGGGGGTGGGGGCAGGGTGAGTGAGTGGGGGCGGGGAGATGGAGAGGGGTTGGGGTGAGTGAGAGGGGTTGAAGAGAGGGAGAGGGTGCGGGGAGAGTGAGAGGGTGCGAGGAGAGGGATAGGGGGCGAGGGTAGTGAGAGGGGGTGGGGAGAGGGAGAGGGGGCGAGGAGAGGGAGAGGGGGCAAGGAGAGGGAGAGTGGGCGGGGGCGGGGAGAGTGAGAGGGGGCGTGGAGAGTGAGAGGGGGCGGGGAGAGGGATAGGGGGCGGGGAGTGTGTGAGTGGGCGGGGAGTGTGTGAGTGGGCGGGGAGAGTGTGAGTGGGCGGGGAGAGGGAGAGGGGGCGGGGAGAGGGAGAGGGGGCGAGGAGAGTGAGAGGGGGCAGGGAGAGGGAGAGGGGGCGGGGAGAGGGAGAGGGGGCGAGGAGAGTGAGAGGGGGCGGGGAGAGTGAGAGGGGGCGGGGAGGGTGAGAGGGGGCAGGGAGAGTGAGAGGGGGCGGGGAGAGGAAAAGGGGGCGGGGAGAGGGAGAGGGTGCGGGGAGAGTGAGAGGGGGCAGGGAGAGGGAGAGGGATTGGGGAGAGGGAGAGTGCGTGTGGAGAGTGAGAGTAGGCGTGGAGTTGGAGAGGGGGCGGCGAGAGTGAGAATGTGCGGAGAGAGGGAGAGGGGGCAGGGAGAGTGAAAAGGGGTGGGGAGAGAGAGGGGATGCGGAGAGGGAGAAGGGGCAGGGAGAGTCAGAGGGGGCGGGGAGAGGGATAGGGGGCATGGAGAGTGAAAGTGGGTGGGTAGAGGGAGATGGGGCGGGGAGAGGAAGAGGGGGCGGGGAGTGTGGGAGGGGGCGGAGAGAGGGAGAAGGGTCGGGGAGAGTGAAAGTGGGTGGGTAGAGGGAGAGGGGGTGAGGTGAGGGACAGGTGGTGGGGAGAAGGAGAGGGGGCGGATAGAGTGAGAGGGGGCGGGGGGAGGGAGAGTGAGTGGGGGCGGGGAGATGGAGAGGGGGTGGGGTGAGTGAGAGGGGTTGAAGAGAGGGAGCGGGTGCGGGGAGAGTGAGAGGGTGCGAGGAGAGGGATAGGGGCGAGGAGAGTGAGAGGGGGTGGGGAGAGGGAGAGGGGGCGAGGAGAGGGAGAAAGGTCTGCGAGACTGTGGGGGACGGAGAGAGTGAGAGGTGTTGAGGAGAGGGAGAGGGAAAGGGAACGGGGAGAGTGAGAGGGTGCGAGGAGAGGGAGAGGGGGCGGGGAGAGTGAGACGTGGCGGACAGAGTGAGAGGAGTTGTGCATGGGAGATTGAGAGGGTGCGGGGAGAGGGAGAGAAGGCTTTGAGAGTGAGAGGGGGTGAGGAGAGGGGGCGTGGAGTGGGAAAGGAGGCAGAGAGAGTGAGAGGGGGCGGGGAGAGTGAGAGGGGTCGGGGAGAGGGAGAGGGGGCGGTGAGAATGAGAGAGGGTGAGGAGAGGGGGCGGGGAGAGGGAAAGGAGGCGGGGAGAGGTAGAGGGGGCGGGGAGAATGAAAGGGGCGGGGAGAGTGAAAGGGGGCGGGGGGAGAGAGAGGGGGCAGGGAGAGACAATGGAATCGGGGAGAGAGAGAAGGGGCGGTGAGAGCGAGAGGGAGCAGTGAGAGTGACAGGGGGCGGAGGGACGGAGAGTTAGTGGTTACGGGGAGAAGGAGATGGAGCAGGGAGAATGAGAGGGGGCGGAGAGAGTGTGAGGTGGTGAGGAGAGGGGGCGGGGAGGGGGACAGGAGGTGGGGAGAGCAAGAGGAGGCGGGGAGATGGAGAGGGGATGGGGAGAGTGAAAGGGGGCGGGGAAAGGGAGAGGGGGCGGGGAGAGTGAGAGTGGGCGGAGAGAGTGAGAGGGGGAGGCAGAGTGAGTGGGGGTGGGGAGATGGAGAGGGGGTGGGGAGAGTGAGTGGGGGCGGGGAGAGTGAGAGGGGGCGGGGAGATGGAGAGAGGGTGGAGAGAGTGAGAGGGGGCGGGGGAGGGAGAGTGAGTGGGGGTGGGGAGATGGAGAGTGGGCGGCGAGTGTGAGAGTGGGTGAGATGGGGCGGGGTGAGTGAGAGGGGGCGGGGAGAGGGAGAGGGGCGGGGCGAGTGAAAGGGTGTGGCTAGAGGATAGGGGGCGGGGAGAGTGAGAGGGAGCGGCGAGAGTGTGAGGGAGCGGGGAGAGTGTGAGGGAGCGGGGAGAGTGGGATGTGGCGGAGAGAGTTAGAGGGGGTGGTCAGAGTGAGAGGGGGTGAGGAGAGGAGCGGGGAGAGGGAGAGGAGGCGGGGAGAGTGAGAGGGGGCGGGGAGAGTGAGAGGGGGAGGGGAGAGGGAGCGGGGGCAGTGAGAGTGAAAGGGGCGGGGAGAGAGAGAGGGGGCGGGGAGAGGGAGAGGGGGCGAAGAGATTGAGAGGGGGCGGGGAGAACGAGAGGAGGTGGGGAGAGTGAGATGGGGCAGGGAGATTGAGAGGGGGCGGGGAGAGTGAGGGGGGCGGGTAGAGTGAAAGTGGGTGGGGAGAGGGAGAGGGGGCAGGGAGATTTAGAGGGGGCGGGAAGAGGGTGAGGGATCGGGGAGACTGAGGGGGCGGGGAGAGGGAGAGCTGGCGGAGAGGGTGAGGGGGGCGGAGGAGGGAGAGTGAGTGGGGGCGGGGAGATGGAAAGCGGGCGTTGAGAGTGAGAGAGGGCAGGGAGTGTGAGAGGGAGCGGGGAGGTGGATATGGGGCGGGGAGAGTGAAAGGGGGCAGGGAGAGTGAGAGTGGTCGGGGAGATGGAGAGGGGGCAGAGATAGGGTTAGGGAGCTGGGAGAGGGAGAGGGGGGCATGGAGGGTGAGAGGGGGCGGAGATCGTGAGAGGGTGCGGAGAGATGGAGAGGGGGCGGGGTGAGTGAGAGGCGGTGGGAAGTGTGAGAGGGGGTGGGGAGAGTGAGATGGGCAGGGAGAGGGAGAGGGGGCGGGGAGAGTGAGAGGGGGAGGGGAGAGGGAGAGGTGGCGGGGAGAGGGAGAGGGTGCGGGGAGCGGGAGAGGGGGCGGGGAGCGGGAGAGGGTGCGGGGAGAGGGAGAGGGGGCGGCGAGTGTGAGGGGGGCGGGTAAAGTGAGAGGGGGCGGAGAGAGTGAGAGGGGGCGGGGAGAGTGAGAGGGGGCGGGGAGAGTGAGAGGGGGCGGGGAGAGGGAGAGGTGGCGGGGAGAGGGAGAGGGTGCGGGGAGAGGGAGAGGGGGCGGAGAGCGGGAGAGGGGGCGGGGAGAGGGAGAGGGGGCGGGAAGAGTGAAAGTGGGTGGGTAGAGGGAGGGGGGCGGGGAGAGTGAGAGGGGGTGGGGAGTGGGAGAGGGGGCGTGGAGAGTGAAAGTGGGTGGGTAGAGGGAGAGGGGGCGGGGTGAGGGACAGGTGGCGGGGAAAGGGAGAGGGGGTGGAGAGAGTGAGGGGGGCGGGGGGAGGGAGAGTGAGTGGGGGCGGGGAGATGGTTAGGGGGCGCGGTGAGTGAGAGGAGTTGAAGAGAGGGAGAGGGTGCGGGGAGAGTGAGAGGGTGCGAGGAGAGGAATAGGGGGCGAGGAGAGTGAGAGGGGGCGGGGAGAGGGAGAGTGGGCGAGGAGAGGGAGAGGGTTCGGCGAGAGTGAGTGGGGTTGAGGAGAGGGAGAGGGGCGGGGAGAGTGAGAGGGTGCGAGGAGAGGGAGAGGGGGCGGAGAGAGTGAGAGGGGTTGAGGAGAGGGAGAGGGGCGGGGAGAGTGAGAGGGTGCGAGGTGAGGGAGAGGGGCCGGGGAGAGTGAGACGTGGCGGACAGAGTGAGAGCAGTTGTGGATGGGAGATTGAGAGGGTGCAGGGAGAGGGAGAGGTGGCGGAGAGTGTGAGAGGGGGCGGGGAGAGGGAGAGGAGGCTTTGAGACTGAGAGGGGGTGAGGAGAGGGGGCGGGGAGAGTGAAAGGGGATGGGGAGAATGAGAGGGGGCGGAGAGCATGAGAGGGGTCGGGGGGAGGGAGAGTTAGTGGGGGCGGGGAGAATCAGAGGGGGTGGGGAGAGTGGGAGGGGGCGGAGAGAGTGTGAGGAGCTGAGGAGAGGGGGTGCGGAGGGGTAGAGGGGGTGCGGAGGGGTAGAGGGGATGAGGAGTGGGGGCGGGGAGAGGCAGAGGAGGCGGGGAGAGGGATAGGGGGTGGGGAGAGAGAAAGGGTGTGGAGGTGGGAGAGTGAGTGGGGGTGGGGAGATGGAGAGGGGGCGGCGATAGTGAGAGGGTGTGGGGAGAGTGAGAGGGGTCGGGGGGAGGGAGAGTTTGTGTGGGTGGGGAGATGGGGAGGGGGTGGGGAGAGTGAGAGGGGCGGGGAGAATGAGTGGGGGCGGGGAGAGGGAGAGGGGGTGGGGAGATTGAAAGGGGGTGGGGAGAGGGAGAGGGGGCGGGGAGAGGGAGAGAGGGCAGAGAGAGTGTGAGGGGGCGGGGAGAGTGGGAGGGGGATCAGAGAGTGAAAGTGGGCGGTGAGAGTGAGATGGGGTGAGGAGAGGAGGCGGGGAGAGGGAGAGGAGGCGGGGAGAGTGAGAGGGCTCGGTGAGAGGGTGTGAGGAGAGGAGGCGGGGATAGTGAGAGGGTGTGGGGAGAATGAGACGGTGCGGGGTGAGTGAGTGGGGGCGGGGATAGTGGGAGGGGGAAGAGAGAGTGAGAGGGCTCGGTGAGAGGGTGTGAGGAGAGGTGGCAGGGAGAGGGAGAGGTGGCGGGGAGAGGGAGTGAAAGGGGGAGGGTAGAGGGAGAGGGGGCGGGGAGAGTGAGAGTGAGCGGGGAGAGTGAGAGGGACTGGGGAGAGTGGGAGGGGGCGGAGAGAGTGAGAGGGGACGGTGAGACTGAGAGGGGGTGAGGAGAGGGGGCGGGGAGAGGGAGAGGAGGCGGGGAGAGTCAGAGGGGGCGGGAAGAGTGAGAGGGGGCTGAGAGAGTGAGAGGGGGCGGTGAGACTGAGAGGAGTTGAGGAGAGGGGGCGGGGAGAGGGCGAGGGGGGCGGGGAGAGGGAGAGGGGGCGGGGAGAGGGCGAGGGGGGAGGGGAGAGTGAAAGGGTGCGGGGAGAGGGAGCGGAGGCAGGGAGAGTGAAAGGGGTGGGGAGATATAGAAGGGGCGGGGAGAGGGAGAGGGGGCGGAGAGAATGAGAGGGGGCGGGGAGAAGGAGAGCGGGCGGGGAGAAGGAGAGCGGGCGGGGAGAGTGAGAGGGGGCGGGTGAGGGAGAGTGAGTGAGGGCGGGGAGATGGAGAGGGAGAGGGGGCGGAGATACTGAGTGGGGGCGGGGAGAGGGAGAGGGGGCCTGGAGAGTGAGAGAGGGTGGGAAGTGTGAGAGGGGGCAGGGAGATGGAGATGTGGCGGGGAGAGTGAAAGGGGGCGGGGAGAGTGAGAGTGGTCGGGGAGAGTGAAAGGGGCCGGGGAGAGTTACAGTGGTCAGGGAGAGGGAGAGGGGGTGGAGATAGGGTTAGGTAGCTGGGTGAGGGAGAGGGGGGCAGGGAGTGTGAGAGGGAGCGGAGAGCGTTAGAGGGTGCGGAGAGATTGAGAGGGGGTGCGGTGAGTGAGAGTGCGCGGAGAGAGGGAGAGGGGGCGGCAAGTGTGAGAGGGGGGCGGGGAGAGTGAGAGGGGCTGGGAGAGGGAGAGGAGGCGGGGAGAGTGAGAAGGGGTGGGGAGAGTAAGAGGGGGCGGGTAGAGGGAGAGGGGGCGGGGAGAGTGAGAGGGGGCGGCGAGAGTGAGTGTGGGCTGGAAGAGGGAGAGGGGGCGGGGAGAGGGAGAGGGGGCGGGAAGAGGCAGAGTGGATGGGGAGAGTTAGAGGGGGTGGCGAAAGTGAGAGGGGGTGGAGAGAGTGTGAGGGGTGGAGGAGAGGGAGATTGTGCGGGGATAGGGAGAGCGGCCAGGCAGAGGGAGAGGGGCCGGGCAGAGGGAGAGGGGGCGTGGATTGCGAGAGGGTGCGGGGAGAGGGAGAGAGGCGGAGAGAGTGAGAGGGGTCGGGGGGAGGTAGAGTTAGTGGGGGCGGGGAGAATCAGAGGGGGCGGGGAGAGTGAGAGGGGGCGGAGAGATTGTGAGGGGGTGAGGAGAGGGGGCGGGGAGGGGGATAGGAGGTGGGGAGAGCAAGAAGGGGCGGGGAGAGGAAGAGGGGGCGGGGAGAGGGAGAGGGGGTGAGGAGAGGGGGAGGGGAGAGGTAGAGGAGGCGGGGAGAGTGAGAAGGGGTGGGGAGAGTAAGAGGGGGCGGGTAGAGGGAGAGGGGGCGGGGAGAGTGAGAGGGGGCGGCGAGAGTGAGTGTGGGCTGGAAGAGGGAGAGGGGGCGGGGAGAGTGAGAGGGGGCGGGAAGAGGC
>NW_027597081.1:5000-12500 GCF_964194155.1 Cetorhinus maximus
ACTTCCGAGGGGAACTCATTAACGAGCTCCAGGAGTGGTATGCCAGAAATTGCAACTTGACCCGTCGCCGGGCACACCCGCTACTCTCTGCGGGAATACCCCCACCGGGTGCCGGGTAAAGGCCTCGGATCTGACCTCATGGACTTCCGTCTGCGCACGGATTTTGCTCTCGCGGGCCCAAGAGCCACTTTCCACGGCCTACCAACGCAATCCGAAGTGCATTGGCCAACCATTACAACGGGAAACACTTTGCCTCTCCACCAGAGACTAAGTCCAATTGGTTAACCATTTCTCAGGAAAACACTTTGCCTCTCTGCCAGAGACTTAAGTCCAATTGGTTAACCATTTCTCATGGCCGCAATTTGCCTGCCGTTCAGAGACCAAGTCCAATTGGTTAACCATTTCTCTTGAAAACACTTTGCCTCTCCGCCAGAGACTAAGTCCAATTGGTTAACCATTTCTCAGGAAAACGCTTTGCCTCTCTGCCAGAGACAAAGTCCAATTGGTTAACCATTTCTCTTGAAAACACTTTGCCTCTCTGCCAGAGACTAAGTCCAATTGGTTATCCATTTCTCGTGAAAACACTCTGCCTCTCTGCCAGAGACTAAGTCCAATTGGTTAACCATTTCTCAGGAAAACACTTTGCCTCTCTGCCAGAGACTAAGTCCAATTGGTTAACCATTTCTCGTGAAAACACTTTGTCTCTCCGCCAGAGACTAAGTCCAATTGGTTAATCATTTCTCAAGGCCACAATTTGCCTGCCGTTCAGAGACCAAGTCCAATTGGTTAACCATTTCTCTTGAAATCACTTTGCCTCTCTGCCAGAGACTAAGTCCAATTGGTTAACCATTTCTCTTGAAAACACTTTGCCTCTCTGCCAGAGACGAAGTCCATTTGGTTAACCATTTCTCTTGAAAACACTTTGTCTCTCCGCCAGAGACTAAGTCCAATTGGTTAACCATTTCTCGTGAAAACACTTTGTCTCTCCGCCAGAGACTAAGTCCAATTGGTTAACCATTTCTCTGGAAAACACTTTGCCTCTCTGCCAGAGACGAAGTCCATTTGGTTAACCATTTCTCTTGAAAACACTTTGTCTCTCCGCCAGAGACTAAGTCCAATTGGTTAACCATTTCTCGTGAAAACACTTTGTCTCTCCGCCAGAGACTAAGTCCAATTGGTTAACCATTTCTCTGGAAAACACTTTGCCTCTCTGCCAGAGACTAAGTCCAATTGGTTAACCATTTCTCAGGAAAACACTTTGCCTCTCTGCCAGAGACTAAGTCCAATTGGTTAACCATTTCTCGTGAGAACACTTTGCCTCTCTGCCAGAGACTAAGTCCAATTGGTTCACCATTTCTCTTGAAAACACTTTGTCTCTCCGCCAGAGACTAAGTCCAATTGGTTAACCATTTCTCTGGAAAACACTTTGCCTCTCTGCCAGAGACTAAGTCCAATTGGTTAACCATTTCTCAGGAAAACACTTTGCCTCTCTGCCAGAGACTAAGTCCAATTGGTTAACCATTTCTCGTGAAAACACTTTGTCTCTCCGCCAGAGACTAAGTCCAATTGGTTAATCATTTCTCAAGGCCACAATTTGCCTGCCGTTCAGAGACCAAGTCCAATTGGTTAACCATTTCTCTTGAAATCACTTTGCCTCTCTGCCAGAGACTAAGTCCAATTGGTTAACCATTTCTCTTGAAAACACTTTGCCTCTCTGCCAGAGACTAAGTCCATTTGGTTAACCATTTCTCTTGAAAACACTTTGTCTCTCCGCCAGAGACTAAGTCCAATTGGTTAACCATTTCTCGTGAAAACACTTTGTCTCTCCGCCAGAGACTAAGTCCAATTGGTTAACCATTTCTCTGGAAAACACTTTGCCTCTCTGCCAGAGACTAAGTCCAATTGGTTAACCATTTCACAGGAAAACACTTTGCCTCTCTGCCAGAGACTAAGTCCAATTGGTTAACCATTTCTCGTGAGAACACTTTGCCTCTCTGCCAGAGACTAAGTCCAATTGGTTCACCATTTCTCGTGAAAACACTTTGTCTCTCCGCCAGAGACTAAGTCCAATTGGTTAACCATTTCTCTGGAAAACACTTTGCCTCTCTGCCAGAGACTAAGTCCAATTGGTTAACCATTTCTCTTGAAAACACTTTGCCTCTCTGCCAGAGACTAAGTCCAATTGGTTAACCATTTCTCGTGAAAACACTTTGCCTCTCTGCCAGAGACTAAGTCCAATTGGTTAACCATTTCTCAGTGGCACACCGAGGGCAATCTGTAACGTCTCGCGGGCCCGGGGGCCCCTTTGCACGGCCTGCCAATGCAATCCGAGGCGCACTGTCCTTCGTTTGGTTAACCATTTCTCAGGGGCACACCGAGGGCACCCTGCACTGTCTCGCGGGCCCGGAGGCCACTTTGCACGGCCTGCCAATGCAATCCGAGGTGCTTCGCCCTTGGCCGCCTTCCCGGCCGGCTTCGGGACGTTTCGGGGGCTCTCACCGGGGCAAATCCGGTCCCCCGGGCGATTAGGAGGCCTCCCCGGGCAGGCCCGGGCTTCAGGCCGCCGCTTTTCCATCCCGGCCGAAAGAGGCGAAAAATGCCGAAAATGGCCAAAAATGGCCGCCGGCAGGGCCTGTCGGTCGGTTTGGCGGCAGCCTGGGTCGGTCCCTGCAGACCTGGAGGCTCGAGAAGGTTTTTGGCGATGTCGACCGATTCTCGATTTGCCACCTCCTACTATTCTGCAGGTACCCCGCCAACCTCCCCTGCCAACAATTCCAACCGTAAGGTCGGGCGGTAGTCCTACCGTCCAGGAGGCCCCAAAGCCCGCAAAACGCCATTTTGCCCTTTCCTCATCGGGACTTCCGAGGGGAACTCATTAACCAGCTCCAGGAGTGGCATGCCAGAAAATGCAACTTGACCCGTCGCCGGGCAGATTCGCTACTCTCTGCGGGAATACCCCCACCGGGTGCCGGGTAAAGGCCTCGGATCTGACCTCATGGACTTCCGTCTGTGCACGGATTTTGCTCTCGCGGGCCCAAGAGCCACTTTGCCCGGCCTGCCAATGCAACCCGAGGTCCATTGTCCTCATTGGTTAACCATTTCTCGTGAAAACACTTTGCCTCTCTGCCAGAGACGAAGTCCAATTGGTTAACCATTTCTCGTGAAAACACTTTGTCTCTCCGCCAGAGACTAAGTCCAATTGGTTAACCATTTCTCAGGGGCTCACCGAGGGCAATCTGTAACGTCTCGCGGGCCCGGGGGCCCCTTTGCACGGCCTGCCAATGCAATCCGAGGCGCACTGTCCTTCGTTTGGTTAACCATTTCTCAGGGGCACACCGAGGGCACCCTGCATTGTCTCGCGGGCCCGGAGGCCACTTTGCACGGCCTGCCAATGCAATCCGAGGTGCTTCGTCCTTGGCCGCCTTCCCGGCCGGCTTCGGGACGTTTCCGGGGCTCTCACCGGGGCAAATCCGGTCCCCCGGGCGATTAGGAGGCCTCCCCGGGCAGGCCCGGGCTTCAGGCCGCCGCTTTTCCATCCCGGCCGAAAGAGGCGAAAAATGCCGAAAATGGCCAAAAATGGCCGCCGGCAGGGCCTGTCGGTCGGTTTGGCGGCAGCCTGGGTCGGTCCCTGCAGACCTGGAGGCTCGAGAAGGTTTTTGGCGATGTCGACCGATTCTCGATTTGCCACCTCCTACTATTCTGCAGGTACCCCGCCAACCTCCCCTGCCGACAATTCCAACCGTAAGGTCGGGCGGTAGTCCTACCGACGAAGAGGCCCCAAAGCCCGCAAAACGCCATTTTGCCCTTTCCTCATCGGGACTTCCGAGGGGAACTCATGAACCAGCTCCAGGAGTGGCATGCCAGAAATTGCAACTTGACCCGTCGCCGGGCGCACTCGCTGCTCTTTGCGGGAATACCCCCACCGGGCGCCGGGTAAGAGCCTCGGATCTGACCTCATGGGCTTCCGTCCTCGCACGGATTTTGCTCTCCCGGGCCCAGGGGCCACTTTCCCCGGCCTTGCGAAGGCAATCGGAGGTGCTTCGCCCTCGAAACCGCCTTCCCGGCCGGCTTCGGGACGTTTCCGGGGCAAATCCGGTCCCGCGGGCGAAGGGGAGCCTTCCCCGGGCACGCCCGGGCTTCAGGCCGCCGCTTTCCGTGACCTACCGAAAGACGCGAAAAATGCCGAAAATGGCCAAAAATGGCCGCCCGGCACGGCCTCGCGGTCGGTTTGGGGGCAGCCTGGGTCGGTCCCTGCAGACCTGGAGGCTCGAGAAGGCACTTGGCGATGTCGACCGATTCTCGATTTGCCACCTCCTACTATTCTGCAGGTACCCCGCCAACCTCCCCAGCCAACAAATCGCAAATGCCGATCGGCGGGTGACCGTCCGGTAGTCATGCCGACGAAGAGGCACCTAGGCCCCGCAAACGCTTCCAAATCCGACCCCATCCCGGACCGGTTCTTTTTTAAAAAAGGCTCCCAGGATTCCGGATTTTTTCCTGCCGCACTCGGGACCACCCGACGGACACGAAACCGGGAACCTTTCCCCGGTCCGACCCTCCTCGGCCCGGCCAGCCGACGCCGAAGCGGCCGACTGGTTAATGATTTCACCCTGCTCCGACGTGACGCGTTTTCCAACCGCGCATGCGCGGCTCTGCCACCCGAACCGCCCCCTCACGTGGGGGCTCTGGGTCCGCCCCCCGGCAGCCATTTCCTCCTGCCGGTCCGTTATTTTACGCCGTTTTTCGCCCTCCAGCCCTGCCGGAATGCTGCCTGCTCGCTGGTTAACCATTTCGCTCCCTGCACTTCGGCTTCTGCCCTGCTGGGGAAGCCCGCTGCTGCCTCTAACCGTACTCACGGGCGGGCGGCTCTCCTGCGCGGCCTCCGGCCACGCCCCCTCACCTGGTTTGCTGGGAACCCGCCCCCGGCAGCCTGTTACTCGTGCCGGTTCGGTCTTATCGGCCCTTTTTGCACCTTCCCTGCCTGCTGGCATGCTTCGGCTCACCGGTCAACCGGTTCCCCGTTCTCCACTTAGACTTTTGAGCTGCGGGGCTGGTCTGCCGCGAACTGCACCCGTATTACGGGGCGGGCGGCTCTACTGCCCGTACGGCTGCCCTGCCTGTTAACTGGTTAACCGTTTCCCCGTCCACTACTTCGTCCCTGGACCTGCCGGTGTGTTCTGCAGCTAACTGCACCCGTATTACGGGGCGGGACGCTCCGCTTACCGGCCGGCTGCCATGCCTGCTTAACTGGTCAACCATTTACTCACATATACTTAGCCCCTGGAGCTGCTGGGCTGGTCGGCGACCTAACTGCACCCTTGTTGCCGGGAGGTCGGCACTAATTGCCGGCCGGCCGGCTGCCCTGCCTGCTAACTGGTAAACCCTTTACCCACATGTACTTAGCCCCTGGATACTGATGGGCTGTTCTGCACCTAACTGCACCCTGATTAGCGGGCGGGCGGCTTTAATTGCCGGCCGGCTGCCCTGCCTGCTAACTGGTAAACCCTTTACCCACATGTACTTAGCCCCTGGAAACTGATGGGCTGTTCTGCACCTAACTGCACCCTTATTAGCGGGCGGACAGGCGGCCGGCTCTAATTACCGGCCGGCCGGCTGCCCTGCCTGCTAACTGGTTCACCATTTACCCACATGTCCTTAGCCCCTGGAAGCTGATGGGCTGTTCTGCACCTAACTGCACCCTTATTAGCGGGCGGGCGGCTGTAATTACCGGCCGGCTGCCCTGCCTGCTAACTGGTTAACCATTTACCCACATGTACTTAGCCCCTGGAAACTGATGGGCTGTCCTGCACCTAACTGCACCCTTATTAGCGGGCGGACAGGCGGCCGGCTCTAATTACCGGCCGGCCGGCTGCCCTGCCTTGCTAGCTGGTTAACCATTTACCCACATGTACTTAGCCCCTGGAAACTGATGGGCTGTTCTGCACCTAACTGCACCCTTATTAGTGGGCGGACAGGCGGCCGGCTCTAATTACCGGCCGGCCGGCTGCCCTGCCTGCTAACTGGTTAACCATTTACCCACATGTACTTAGCCCCTGGAAACTGATGGGCTGTCCTGCACCTAACTGCACCCTGATTAGCGGGCGGGCGGCTCTAATTGCCGGCCGGCTGCTCTGCCTGCTAACTGGTTCACCATTGACCCACATGTACTTAGCCCCTGGAAACTGATGGGCTGTCCTGCACCTAACTGCACCCTTATTAGCGGGCGGACAGGCGGCCGGCTGTAATTCCCGGCCGGCTGCGCTGCCTGCTAACTGGTTAACCATTTACCCACATGTACTTAGCCCCTGGAAACTGATGGGCTGTTCTGCAACTCACTGCACCCTTACTGGCGGGCGGACAGGCGGCCGGCTCTAATTACCGGCCGGCCGGCTGCCCTGCCTTGCTAACTGGTTAACCATTTACCCACATGTACTTAGCCCCTGGAAACTGATGGGCTGTTCTGCACCTAACTGCACCCTTATTAGCGGGCGGGCGGCTGTAATTACCGGCCGGCTGCCCTGCCTGCTAACTGGTTAACCTTTTACCCACATGTACTTAGCCCCTGGAAACTGATGGGCTGTTCTGCACCTAACTGCACCCTTACTAGCGGGCGGACAGGCGGCCGGCTCTAATTACCGGCCGGCCGGCTGCCCTGCCTTGCTAACTGGTTAACCATTTACCCACATGTACTTAGCCCCTGGAAACTGATGGGCTGTCCTGCACCTAACTGCACCCTTACTAGCGGGCGGGCGGCTGTAATTAGCGGCCGGCTGCCCTGCCTGCTAACTGGTTCATCATTTACCCACATGTACTTAGCCCCTGGAGCTGCTGGGCTGGTCGGCACCTAACTGCAGCCCTATGGCCGGGAGGTCGGCTCTAATTACCGGCCGGCTGCCCTGCCTGCTAACTGGTTAACCATTTACCCACATGTACTTAGCCCCTGGAGCTGATGGGCTGTTCTGCACCGAACTGCACCCTGATTAGCGGGCGGGCGGCTCTAATTGCCGGCCGGCTGCCCTGCCTGCTAACTGGTTAACCATTTACCCGCATGTACTTAGCCCCTGGAGCTGCTGGGCTGGCCGGCACCTAACTGCACCCTTATCACCGGGCGGGCGGCTCTAATTACCGGCCGGCCGGCTGCCCTGCCTGCTAACTGGTTCACCATTTACCCACATGTACATAGCCCCTGGAGCTGCTGGGCTGGCCGGCACCTAACTGCACCCTTATCACCGGGCGGGCGGCTCTAATTACCGGCCGGCCGGCTGCCCTGCCTGCTAACTGGTTAACCATTTACCCACATGTACTTAGCCCCTGGAAAATGATGGGCTGTTCTGCACCTATCTGCACCCTGATTAGCGGGCGGGCGGCTCTAATTGCCGGCCGGCTGCTCTGCCTGCTGACTGGTTAACCATTTACCCACATGTCCTTAGCCCCTGGAAGCTGATGGGCTGTTCTGCACCTAACTGCACCCTGATTAGCGGGCGGGCGGCTGTAATTGCC
>NW_027597081.1:25000-35000 GCF_964194155.1 Cetorhinus maximus
CTGGCGCTCGCACGGCTAGGAAATGCCGACTGGCGTGCGTCGCCTGCGTTCAAAACGGTTCTGGGCACGCACACGGTGTTGACTCTGCCCATGTCAAACACTGCAGTGTGCAACCCAAGGGGACTCAGGCACCCCGCCCGCCCCCTAGGTGCCTGTGAACAGGCTTTGTATTTTTATTTTTCATCATCAAGTACACCGCCAGGTGAAACTTTGTGATTTTTTTTTTTGCTGCTCATAAATACAATTTTCTTATTTGTAAAACAACGGAAGCAACCTGTTGGCGCTCGCACGGAGAGGAAATGCCGACCGGCGTGCGTCGCCTGCGTTCAAAAGGGTTCTGGGCACGCACACAGTGTTGACTCTGTCCATGTCAAACACTCTAGTGTGCAACCCAAGGGGACTCAGGCACCCCCGCCCCAAAGGTGCCTGTGAACAGACTTTGTATTTTTATTTTTCATCATCAAGTACACCGCCAGGTGACACTTTGTGATTTTTTTTGTTCATAAATACACATGTATATATATATATATATATATATATTTGACACTTTGTCATTTTGTCTGTTCTTTTCGCCACAGGCCAAGTTTATTAAACCAGGGTTACCACCGGTCTGGACCCTGGCCGATATTTCAGACCGACAACGGAGTTCGGAAAGCCCGCACAAATTCATCTTAAATCCTCATATAGGACTTCCGAGAGCTCTTTGAAAGGTATTCTATTTGAAAACGCTTACCACCCTCAAAGTCGCACTTTTCTGGGCATTTTTAAAGTGTGACCGTTGTCTGAAAATGTTCTGAAAATCGTGTCCCCGAAAATCTCCGGGTACCCCGCCAACCTCCCCTGCCAACAATTGCAACCGTAAGGTCGGGCGGTAGGCCTACCGTCCAGGAGGCCCCAAAGCCCGCAAAACGCCATTTTGCCATTTTCTCATCGGGACTTCCGAGGGGAACTCATTAACGAGCTCCAGGAGTGGTATGCCAGAAATTGCAACTTGACCCGTCGCCGGGCACACCCGCTACTCTCTGCGGGAATACCCCCACCGGGTGCCGGGTAAAGGCCTCGGATCTGACCTCATGGACTTCCGTCTGCGCACGGATTTTGCTCTCGCGGGCCCAAGAGCCACTTTCCACGGCCTACCAACGCAATCCGAAGTGCATTGGCCAACCATTACAACGGGAAACACTTTGCCTCTCCACCAGAGACTAAGTCCAATTGGTTAACCATTTCTCAGGAAAACACTTTGCCTCTCTGCCAGAGACTTAAGTCCAATTGGTTAACCATTTCTCATGGCCGCAATTTGCCTGCCGTTCAGAGACCAAGTCCAATTGGTTAACCATTTCTCTTGAAAACACTTTGCCTCTCCGCCAGAGACTAAGTCCAATTGGTTAACCATTTCTCAGGAAAACGCTTTGCCTCTCTGCCAGAGACAAAGTCCAATTGGTTAACCATTTCTCTTGAAAACACTTTGCCTCTCTGCCAGAGACTAAGTCCAATTGGTTATCCATTTCTCGTGAAAACACTCTGCCTCTCTGCCAGAGACTAAGTCCAATTGGTTAACCATTTCTCAGGAAAACACTTTGCCTCTCTGCCAGAGACTAAGTCCAATTGGTTAACCATTTCTCGTGAAAACACTTTGTCTCTCCGCCAGAGACTAAGTCCAATTGGTTAATCATTTCTCAAGGCCACAATTTGCCTGCCGTTCAGAGACCAAGTCCAATTGGTTAACCATTTCTCTTGAAATCACTTTGCCTCTCTGCCAGAGACTAAGTCCAATTGGTTAACCATTTCTCTTGAAAACACTTTGCCTCTCTGCCAGAGACGAAGTCCATTTGGTTAACCATTTCTCTTGAAAACACTTTGTCTCTCCGCCAGAGACTAAGTCCAATTGGTTAACCATTTCTCGTGAAAACACTTTGTCTCTCCGCCAGAGACTAAGTCCAATTGGTTAACCATTTCTCTGGAAAACACTTTGCCTCTCTGCCAGAGACGAAGTCCATTTGGTTAACCATTTCTCTTGAAAACACTTTGTCTCTCCGCCAGAGACTAAGTCCAATTGGTTAACCATTTCTCGTGAAAACACTTTGTCTCTCCGCCAGAGACTAAGTCCAATTGGTTAACCATTTCTCTGGAAAACACTTTGCCTCTCTGCCAGAGACTAAGTCCAATTGGTTAACCATTTCTCAGGAAAACACTTTGCCTCTCTGCCAGAGACTAAGTCCAATTGGTTAACCATTTCTCGTGAGAACACTTTGCCTCTCTGCCAGAGACTAAGTCCAATTGGTTCACCATTTCTCTTGAAAACACTTTGTCTCTCCGCCAGAGACTAAGTCCAATTGGTTAACCATTTCTCTGGAAAACACTTTGCCTCTCTGCCAGAGACTAAGTCCAATTGGTTAACCATTTCTCAGGAAAACACTTTGCCTCTCTGCCAGAGACTAAGTCCAATTGGTTAACCATTTCTCGTGAAAACACTTTGTCTCTCCGCCAGAGACTAAGTCCAATTGGTTAATCATTTCTCAAGGCCACAATTTGCCTGCCGTTCAGAGACCAAGTCCAATTGGTTAACCATTTCTCTTGAAATCACTTTGCCTCTCTGCCAGAGACTAAGTCCAATTGGTTAACCATTTCTCTTGAAAACACTTTGCCTCTCTGCCAGAGACTAAGTCCATTTGGTTAACCATTTCTCTTGAAAACACTTTGTCTCTCCGCCAGAGACTAAGTCCAATTGGTTAACCATTTCTCGTGAAAACACTTTGTCTCTCCGCCAGAGACTAAGTCCAATTGGTTAACCATTTCTCTGGAAAACACTTTGCCTCTCTGCCAGAGACTAAGTCCAATTGGTTAACCATTTCTCAGGAAAACACTTTGCCTCTCTGCCAGAGACTAAGTCCAATTGGTTAACCATTTCTCGTGAGAACACTTTGCCTCTCTGCCAGAGACTAAGTCCAATTGGTTCACCATTTCTCTTGAAAACACTTTGTCTCTCCGCCAGAGACTAAGTCCAATTGGTTAACCATTTCTCTGGAAAACACTTTGCCTCTCTGCCAGAGACTAAGTCCAATTGGTTAACCATTTCTCTTGAAAACACTTTGCCTCTCTGCCAGAGACTAAGTCCAATTGGTTAACCATTTCTCGTGAAAACACTTTGCCTCTCTGCCAGAGACTAAGTCCAATTGGTTAACCATTTCTCAGTGGCACACCGAGGGCAATCTGTAACGTCTCGCGGGCCCGGGGGCCCCTTTGCACGGCCTGCCAATGCAATCCGAGGCGCACTGTCCTTCGTTTGGTTAACCATTTCTCAGGGGCACACCGAGGGCACCCTGCACTGTCTCGCGGGCCCGGAGGCCACTTTGCACGGCCTGCCAATGCAATCCGAGGTGCTTCGCCCTTGGCCGCCTTCCCGGCCGGCTTCGGGACGTTTCGGGGGCTCTCACCGGGGCAAATCCGGTCCCCCGGGCGATTAGGAGGCCTCCCCGGGCAGGCCCGGGCTTCAGGCCGCCGCTTTTCCATCCCGGCCGAAAGAGGCGAAAAATGCCGAAAATGGCCAAAAATGGCCGCCGGCAGGGCCTGTCGGTCGGTTTGGCGGCAGCCTGGGTCGGTCCCTGCAGACCTGGAGGCTCGAGAAGGTTTTTGGCGATGTCGACCGATTCTCGATTTGCCACCTCCTACTATTCTGCAGGTACCCCGCCAACCTCCCCTGCCAACAATTCCAACCGTAAGGTCGGGCGGTAGTCCTACCGTCCAGGAGGCCCCAAAGCCCGCAAAACGCCATTTTGCCCTTTCCTCATCGGGACTTCCGAGGGGAACTCATTAACCAGCTCCAGGAGTGGCATGCCAGAAAATGCAACTTGACCCGTCGCCGGGCAGATTCGCTACTCTCTGCGGGAATACCCCCACCGGGTGCCGGGTAAAGGCCTCGGATCTGACCTCATGGACTTCCGTCTGTGCACGGATTTTGCTCTCGCGGGCCCAAGAGCCACTTTGCCCGGCCTGCCAATGCAACCCGAGGTCCATTGTCCTCATTGGTTAACCATTTCTCGTGAAAACACTTTGCCTCTCTGCCAGAGACGAAGTCCAATTGGTTAACCATTACTCGTGAAAACACTTTGTCTCTCCGCCAGAGACTAAGTCCAATTGGTTAACCATTTCTCAGGGGCTCACCGAGGGCAATCTGTAACGTCTCGCGGGCCCGGGGGCCCCTTTGCACGGCCTGCCAATGCAATCCGAGGCGCACTGTCCTTCGTTTGGTTAACCATTTCTCAGGGGCACACCGAGGGCACCCTGCATTGTCTCGCGGGCCCGGAGGCCACTTTGCACGGCCTGCCAATGCAATCCGAGGTGCTTCGTCCTTGGCCGCCTTCCCGGCCGGCTTCGGGACGTTTCCGGGGCTCTCACCGGGGCAAATCCGGTCCCCCGGGCGATTAGGAGGCCTCCCCGGGCAGGCCCGGGCTTCAGGCCGCCGCTTTTCCATCCCGGCCGAAAGAGGCGAAAAATGCCGAAAATGGCCAAAAATGGCCGCCGGCAGGGCCTGTCGGTCGGTTTGGCGGCAGCCTGGGTCGGTCCCTGCAGACCTGGAGGCTCGAGAAGGTTTTTGGCGATGTCGACCGATTCTCGATTTGCCACCTCCTACTATTCTGCAGGTACCCCGCCAACCTCCCCTGCCGACAATTCCAACCGTAAGGTCGGGCGGTAGTCCTACCGACGAAGAGGCCCCAAAGCCCGCAAAACGCCATTTTGCCCTTTCCTCATCGGGACTTCCGAGGGGAACTCATGAACCAGCTCCAGGAGTGGCATGCCAGAAATTGCAACTTGACCCGTCGCCGGGCGCACTCGCTGCTCTTTGCGGGAATACCCCCACCGGGCGCCGGGTAAGAGCCTCGGATCTGACCTCATGGGCTTCCGTCCTCGCACGGATTTTGCTCTCCCGGGCCCAGGGGCCACTTTCCCCGGCCTTGCGAAGGCAATCGGAGGTGCTTCGCCCTCGAAACCGCCTTCCCGGCCGGCTTCGGGACGTTTCCGGGGCAAATCCGGTCCCGCGGGCGAAGGGGAGCCTTCCCCGGGCACGCCCGGGCTTCAGGCCGCCGCTTTCCGTGACCTACCGAAAGACGCGAAAAATGCCGAAAATGGCCAAAAATGGCCGCCCGGCACGGCCTCGCGGTCGGTTTGGGGGCAGCCTGGGTCGGTCCCTGCAGACCTGGAGGCTCGAGAAGGCACTTGGCGATGTCGACCGATTCTCGATTTGCCACCTCCTACTATTCTGCAGGTACCCCGCCAACCTCCCCAGCCAACAAATCGCAAATGCCGATCGGCGGGTGACCGTCCGGTAGTCATGCCGACGAAGAGGCACCTAGGCCCCGCAAACGCTTCCAAATCCGACCCCATCCCGGACCGGTTCTTTTTTAAAAAAGGCTCCCAGGATTCCGGATTTTTTCCTGCCGCACTCGGGACCACCCGACGGACACGAAACCGGGAACCTTTCCCCGGTCCGACCCTCCTCGGCCCGGCCAGCCGACGCCGAAGCGGCCGACTGGTTAATGATTTCACCCTGCTCCGACGTGACGCGTTTTCCAACCGCGCATGCGCGGCTCTGCCACCCGAACCGCCCCCTCACGTGGGGGCTCTGGGTCCGCCCCCCGGCAGCCATTTCCTCCTGCCGGTCCGTTATTTTACGCCGTTTTTCGCCCTCCAGCCCTGCCGGAATGCTGCCTGCTCGCTGGTTAACCATTTCGCTCCCTGCACTTCGGCTTCTGCCCTGCTGGGGAAGCCCGCTGCTGCCTCTAACCGTACTCACGGGCGGGCGGCTCTCCTGCGCGGCCTCCGGCCACGCCCCCTCACCTGGTTTGCTGGGAACCCGCCCCCGGCAGCCTGTTACTCGTGCCGGTTCGGTCTTATCGGCCCTTTTTGCACCTTCCCTGCCTGCTGGCATGCTTCGGCTCACCGGTCAACCGGTTCCCCGTTCTCCACTTAGACTTTTGAGCTGCGGGGCTGGTCTGCCGCGAACTGCACCCGTATTACGGGGCGGGCGGCTCTACTGCCCGTACGGCTGCCCTGCCTGTTAACTGGTTAACCGTTTCCCCGTCCACTACTTCGTCCCTGGACCTGCCGGTGTGTTCTGCAGCTAACTGCACCCGTATTACGGGGCGGGACGCTCCGCTTACCGGCCGGCTGCCATGCCTGCTTAACTGGTCAACCATTTACTCACATATACTTAGCCCCTGGAGCTGCTGGGCTGGTCGGCGACCTAACTGCACCCTTGTTGCCGGGAGGTCGGCACTAATTGCCGGCCGGCCGGCTGCCCTGCCTGCTAACTGGTAAACCCTTTACCCACATGTACTTAGCCCCTGGATACTGATGGGCTGTTCTGCACCTAACTGCACCCTGATTAGCGGGCGGGCGGCTTTAATTGCCGGCCGGCTGCTCTGCCTGCTAACTGGTTAACCATTGACCCACATGTACTTAGCCCCTGGAAACAGAGGGGCTGTTCTGCACCTAACTGCACCCTTATTAGCGGGCGGACAGGCGGCCGGCTCTAATTACCGGCCGGCCGGCTGCCCTGCCTGCTAACTGGTTAACCATTTACCCACATGTACTTAGCCCCTGGAAACTGATGGGCTGTTCTGCACCTAACTGCACCCTTATTAGCGGGCGGACAGGCGGCCGGCTCTAATTACCGGCCGGCCGGCTGCCCTGCCTGCTAACTGGTTCACCATTTACCCACATGTCCTTAGCCCCTGGAAGCTGATGGGCTGTTCTGCACCTAACTGCACCCTTATTAGCGGGCGGGCGGCTGTAATTACCGGCCGGCTGCCCTGCCTGCTAACTGGTTAACCATTTACCCACATGTACTTAGCCCCTGGAAACTGATGGGCTGTCCTGCACCTAACTGCACCCTTATTAGCGGGCGGACAGGCGGCCGGCTCTAATTACCGGCCGGCCGGCTGCCCTGCCTTGCTAGCTGGTTAACCATTTACCCACATGTACTTAGCCCCTGGAAACTGATGGGCTGTTCTGCACCTAACTGCACCCTTATTAGTGGGCGGACAGGCGGCCGGCTCTAATTACCGGCCGGCCGGCTGCCCTGCCTGCTAACTGGTTAACCATTTACCCACATGTACTTAGCCCCTGGAAACTGATGGGCTGTCCTGCACCTAACTGCACCCTGATTAGCGGGCGGGCGGCTCTAATTGCCGGCCGGCTGCTCTGCCTGCTAACTGGTTCACCATTGACCCACATGTACTTAGCCCCTGGAAACTGATGGGCTGTCCTGCACCTAACTGCACCCTTATTAGCGGGCGGACAGGCGGCCGGCTGTAATTCCCGGCCGGCTGCGCTGCCTGCTAACTGGTTAACCATTTACCCACATGTACTTAGCCCCTGGAAACTGATGGGCTGTTCTGCAACTCACTGCACCCTTACTGGCGGGCGGACAGGCGGCCGGCTCTAATTACCGGCCGGCCGGCTGCCCTGCCTTGCTAACTGGTTAACCATTTACCCACATGTACTTAGCCCCTGGAAACTGATGGGCTGTTCTGCACCTAACTGCACCCTTATTAGCGGGCGGGCGGCTGTAATTACCGGCCGGCTGCCCTGCCTGCTAACTGGTTAACCTTTTACCCACATGTACTTAGCCCCTGGAAACTGATGGGCTGTTCTGCACCTAACTGCACCCTTACTAGCGGGCGGACAGGCGGCCGGCTCTAATTACCGGCCGGCCGGCTGCCCTGCCTTGCTAACTGGTTAACCATTTACCCACATGTACTTAGCCCCTGGAAACTGATGGGCTGTCCTGCACCTAACTGCACCCTGATTAGCGGGCGGGCGGCTCTAATTGCCGGCCGGCTGCCCTGCCTGCTAACTGGTTAACCATTTACCCGCATGTACTTAGCCCCTGGAGCTGCTGGGCTGGCCGGCACCTAACTGCACCCTTATCACCGGGCGGGCGGCTCTAATTACCGGCCGGCCGGCTGCCCTGCCTGCTAACTGGTTCACCATTTACCCACATGTACATAGCCCCTGGAGCTGCTGGGCTGGCCGGCACCTAACTGCACCCTTATCACCGGGCGGGCGGCTCTAATTACCGGCCGGCCGGCTGCCCTGCCTGCTAACTGGTTAACCATTTACCCACATGTACTTAGCCCCTGGAAAATGATGGGCTGTTCTGCACCTATCTGCACCCTGATTAGCGGGCGGGCGGCTCTAATTGCCGGCCGGCTGCTCTGCCTGCTGACTGGTTAACCATTTACCCACATGTCCTTAGCCCCTGGAAGCTGATGGGCTGTTCTGCACCTAACTGCACCCTGATTAGCGGGCGGGCGGCTGTAATTGCCGGCCGGCTGCATTGCCTGCTAACTGGTTAACCATTGACCCACATGTACTTAGCCCCTGGAAACAGAGGGGCTGTTCTGCACCTAACTGCACCCTTATTAGCGGGCGGACAGGCGGACGGCTCTAATTACCGGCCGGCCGGCTGCCCTGCCTGCTAACTGGTTAACCATTTACCCACATGTACTTAGCCCCTTGAAACTGATGGGCTGTTCTGCACCATACTGCACCCTTATTAGCGGGCGGACAGGCGGCCGGCTCTAATTACCGGCCGGCCGGCTGCCCTGCCTGCTAACTGGTTCACCATTTACCCACATGTCCTTAGCCCCTGGAAGCTGATGGGCTGTTCTGCACCAAACTGCACCCTTATTAGCGGGCGGGCGGGCGGCTCTAATTACCGGCCGGCTGCTCTGCCTGCTAACTGGTTAACCATTGACCCACATGTACTTAGCCCCTGGAGCTGATGGGCTGTTCTGCACCTAACTGCACCTTGATTAGCGGGCGGGCGGCTCTAATTGCCGGCCGGCTGCTCTGCCTGCTAACTGGTTCACCATTTACCCACATGTACTTAGCCCCTGGAAACTGATGGGCTGTTCTGCACCTAACTGCACCTTGATTAGCGGGCGGGCGGCTCTAATTGCCGGCCGGCTGCTCTGCCTGCTAACTGGTTCACCATTTACCCACATGTACTTAGCCCCTGGAAACTGATGGGCTGTTCTGCACCTAACTGCACCCTGATTAGCGGGCGGGCGGCTCTAATTGCCGGCCGGCTGCTCTGCCTGCTAACTGGTTAACCATTTACCCACATGTACTTAGCCCCTGGAAACTGATGGGCTGTTCTGCACCTAACTGCACCCTGATTAGCGGGCGGGCGGCTCTAATTGCCGGCCGGCTGCTCTGCCTGCTAACTGGTTAACCATTTACCCACATGTACTTAGCCCCTGGAAACTGATGGGCTGTTCTGCACCTAACTGCACCCTTATTAGCGGGCGGGCGGCTGTAATTACCGGCCGGCTGCCCTGCCTGCTAACTGGTTCATCATTTACCCACATGTACTTAGCCCCTGGAGCCGCTGGGCTGGTCTGCACCTAACTGCACCCTTATTAGCGGGCGGACAGGCGGCCGGCTCTAATTACCGGCCGGCCGGCTGCCCTGCCTGCTAACTGGTTCACCATTTACCCACATGTCCTTAGCCCCTGGAAGCTGATGGGCTGTTCTGCACCTAACTGCACCC
This sequence comes from Cetorhinus maximus, assembly GCF_964194155.1. Taxonomy (NCBI): domain Eukaryota; kingdom Metazoa; phylum Chordata; class Chondrichthyes; order Lamniformes; family Cetorhinidae; genus Cetorhinus; species Cetorhinus maximus. The sequence goes on from NW_027597081.1 coordinate 34,557, forward strand.
TTATTAGCGGGCGGGCGGCTGTAATTACCGGCCGGCTGCCCTGCCTGCTAACTGGTTAACCATTTACCCACATGTACTTAGCCCCTGGAGCTGCTGGGCCTGTCGGCACCTAACTGCACCCTTATCACCGGGCGGGCGGCTCCAATTACCGGCCGGCTGCCCTGCTTGCTAACTGGTTAACCATTTCACCTTCTGCACTTTGCCTACCTTACCCTTCGCCGAACCCTAACCCTGGCCCTAACACACGCTCTAAACCCTGCACTTAAACGTAACCCTAACCCTCACCCTAACCCTAACACTCGCCCTAACTCTAACCCTAACCCTAACCCTAACCCTACCCTTAAACCTTACCCTAACCCTTTGCCCGTCCCCGACCCCAACACTAACCCTATTCCCTCACCTTCTCCCCGTCACCGACCCCCAACCCCGACCCCAACACTAACA
>NW_027597081.1:47500-55000 GCF_964194155.1 Cetorhinus maximus
AACACTTTGCCTCTCTGCCAGAGACTAAGTCCAATTGGTTATCCATTTCTCGTGAAAACACTCTGCCTCTCTGCCAGAGACTAAGTCCAATTGGTTAACCATTTCTCAGGAAAACACTTTGCCTCTCTGCCAGAGACTAAGTCCAATTGGTTAACCATTTCTCGTGAAAACACTTTGTCTCTCCGCCAGAGACTAAGTCCAATTGGTTAATCATTTCTCAAGGCCACAATTTGCCTGCCGTTCAGAGACCAAGTCCAATTGGTTAACCATTTCTCTTGAAATCACTTTGCCTCTCTGCCAGAGACTAAGTCCAATTGGTTAACCATTTCTCTTGAAAACACTTTGCCTCTCTGCCAGAGACGAAGTCCATTTGGTTAACCATTTCTCTTGAAAACACTTTGTCTCTCCGCCAGAGACTAAGTCCAATTGGTTAACCATTTCTCGTGAAAACACTTTGTCTCTCCGCCAGAGACTAAGTCCAATTGGTTAACCATTTCTCTGGAAAACACTTTGCCTCTCTGCCAGAGACGAAGTCCATTTGGTTAACCATTTCTCTTGAAAACACTTTGTCTCTCCGCCAGAGACTAAGTCCAATTGGTTAACCATTTCTCGTGAAAACACTTTGTCTCTCCGCCAGAGACTAAGTCCAATTGGTTAACCATTTCTCTGGAAAACACTTTGCCTCTCTGCCAGAGACTAAGTCCAATTGGTTAACCATTTCTCAGGAAAACACTTTGCCTCTCTGCCAGAGACTAAGTCCAATTGGTTAACCATTTCTCGTGAGAACACTTTGCCTCTCTGCCAGAGACTAAGTCCAATTGGTTCACCATTTCTCTTGAAAACACTTTGTCTCTCCGCCAGAGACTAAGTCCAATTGGTTAACCATTTCTCTGGAAAACACTTTGCCTCTCTGCCAGAGACTAAGTCCAATTGGTTAACCATTTCTCAGGAAAACACTTTGCCTCTCTGCCAGAGACTAAGTCCAATTGGTTAACCATTTCTCGTGAAAACACTTTGTCTCTCCGCCAGAGACTAAGTCCAATTGGTTAATCATTTCTCAAGGCCACAATTTGCCTGCCGTTCAGAGACCAAGTCCAATTGGTTAACCATTTCTCTTGAAATCACTTTGCCTCTCTGCCAGAGACTAAGTCCAATTGGTTAACCATTTCTCTTGAAAACACTTTGCCTCTCTGCCAGAGACTAAGTCCATTTGGTTAACCATTTCTCTTGAAAACACTTTGTCTCTCCGCCAGAGACTAAGTCCAATTGGTTAACCATTTCTCGTGAAAACACTTTGTCTCTCCGCCAGAGACTAAGTCCAATTGGTTAACCATTTCTCTGGAAAACACTTTGCCTCTCTGCCAGAGACTAAGTCCAATTGGTTAACCATTTCTCAGGAAAACACTTTGCCTCTCTGCCAGAGACTAAGTCCAATTGGTTAACCATTTCTCGTGAGAACACTTTGCCTCTCTGCCAGAGACTAAGTCCAATTGGTTCACCATTTCTCTTGAAAACACTTTGTCTCTCCGCCAGAGACTAAGTCCAATTGGTTAACCATTTCTCTGGAAAATACTTTGCCTCTCTGCCAGAGACTAAGTCCAATTGGTTAACCATTTCTCTTGAAAACACTTTGCCTCTCTGCCAGAGACTAAGTCCAATTGGTTAACCATTTCTCGTGAAAACACTTTGCCTCTCTGCCAGAGACTAAGTCCAATTGGTTAACCATTTCTCAGTGGCACACCGAGGGCAATCTGTAACGTCTCGCGGGCCCGGGGGCCCCTTTGCACGGCCTGCCAATGCAATCCGAGGCGCACTGTCCTTCGTTTGGTTAACCATTTCTCAGGGGCACACCGAGGGCACCCTGCACTGTCTCGCGGGCCCGGAGGCCACTTTGCACGGCCTGCCAATGCAATCCGAGGTGCTTCGCCCTTGGCCGCCTTCCCGGCCGGCTTCGGGACGTTTCGGGGGCTCTCACCGGGGCAAATCCGGTCCCCCGGGCGATTAGGAGGCCTCCCCGGGCAGGCCCGGGCTTCAGGCCGCCGCTTTTCCATCCCGGCCGAAAGAGGCGAAAAATGCCGAAAATGGCCAAAAATGGCCGCCGGCAGGGCCTGTCGGTCGGTTTGGCGGCAGCCTGGGTCGGTCCCTGCAGACCTGGAGGCTCGAGAAGGTTTTTGGCGATGTCGACCGATTCTCGATTTGCCACCTCCTACTATTCTGCAGGTACCCCGCCAACCTCCCCTGCCAACAATTCCAACCGTAAGGTCGGGCGGTAGTCCTACCGTCCAGGAGGCCCCAAAGCCCGCAAAACGCCATTTTGCCCTTTCCTCATCGGGACTTCCGAGGGGAACTCATTAACCAGCTCCAGGAGTGGCATGCCAGAAAATGCAACTTGACCCGTCGCCGGGCAGATTCGCTACTCTCTGCGGGAATACCCCCACCGGGTGCCGGGTAAAGGCCTCGGATCTGACCTCATGGACTTCCGTCTGTGCACGGATTTTGCTCTCGCGGGCCCAAGAGCCACTTTGCCCGGCCTGCCAATGCAACCCGAGGTCCATTGTCCTCATTGGTTAACCATTTCTCGTGAAAACACTTTGCCTCTCTGCCAGAGACGAAGTCCAATTGGTTAACCATTTCTCGTGAAAACACTTTGTCTCTCCGCCAGAGACTAAGTCCAATTGGTTAACCATTTCTCAGGGGCTCACCGAGGGCAATCTGTAACGTCTCGCGGGCCCGGGGGCCCCTTTGCACGGCCTGCCAATGCAATCCGAGGCGCACTGTCCTTCGTTTGGTTAACCATTTCTCAGGGGCACACCGAGGGCACCCTGCATTGTCTCGCGGGCCCGGAGGCCACTTTGCACGGCCTGCCAATGCAATCCGAGGTGCTTCGTCCTTGGCCGCCTTCCCGGCCGGCTTCGGGACGTTTCCGGGGCTCTCACCGGGGCAAATCCGGTCCCCCGGGCGATTAGGAGGCCTCCCCGGGCAGGCCCGGGCTTCAGGCCGCCGCTTTTCCATCCCGGCCGAAAGAGGCGAAAAATGCCGAAAATGGCCAAAAATGGCCGCCGGCAGGGCCTGTCGGTCGGTTTGGCGGCAGCCTGGGTCGGTCCCTGCAGACCTGGAGGCTCGAGAAGGTTTTTGGCGATGTCGACCGATTCTCGATTTGCCACCTCCTACTATTCTGCAGGTACCCCGCCAACCTCCCCTGCCGACAATTCCAACCGTAAGGTCGGGCGGTAGTCCTACCGACGAAGAGGCCCCAAAGCCCGCAAAACGCCATTTTGCCCTTTCCTCATCGGGACTTCCGAGGGGAACTCATGAACCAGCTCCAGGAGTGGCATGCCAGAAATTGCAACTTGACCCGTCGCCGGGCGCACTCGCTGCTCTTTGCGGGAATACCCCCACCGGGCGCCGGGTAAGAGCCTCGGATCTGACCTCATGGGCTTCCGTCCTCGCACGGATTTTGCTCTCCCGGGCCCAGGGGCCACTTTCCCCGGCCTTGCGAAGGCAATCGGAGGTGCTTCGCCCTCGAAACCGCCTTCCCGGCCGGCTTCGGGACGTTTCCGGGGCAAATCCGGTCCCGCGGGCGAAGGGGAGCCTTCCCCGGGCACGCCCGGGCTTCAGGCCGCCGCTTTCCGTGACCTACCGAAAGACGCGAAAAATGCCGAAAATGGCCAAAAATGGCCGCCCGGCACGGCCTCGCGGTCGGTTTGGGGGCAGCCTGGGTCGGTCCCTGCAGACCTGGAGGCTCGAGAAGGCACTTGGCGATGTCGACCGATTCTCGATTTGCCACCTCCTACTATTCTGCAGGTACCCCGCCAACCTCCCCAGCCAACAAATCGCAAATGCCGATCGGCGGGTGACCGTCCGGTAGTCATGCCGACGAAGAGGCACCTAGGCCCCGCAAACGCTTCCAAATCCGACCCCATCCCGGACCGGTTCTTTTTTAAAAAAGGCTCCCAGGATTCCGGATTTTTTCCTGCCGCACTCGGGACCACCCGACGGACACGAAACCGGGAACCTTTCCCCGGTCCGACCCTCCTCGGCCCGGCCAGCCGACGCCGAAGCGGCCGACTGGTTAATGATTTCACCCTGCTCCGACGTGACGCGTTTTCCAACCGCGCATGCGCGGCTCTGCCACCCGAACCGCCCCCTCACGTGGGGGCTCTGGGTCCGCCCCCCGGCAGCCATTTCCTCCTGCCGGTCCGTTATTTTACGCCGTTTTTCGCCCTCCAGCCCTGCCGGAATGCTGCCTGCTCGCTGGTTAACCATTTCGCTCCCTGCACTTCGGCTTCTGCCCTGCTGGGGAAGCCCGCTGCTGCCTCTAACCGTACTCACGGGCGGGCGGCTCTCCTGCGCGGCCTCCGGCCACGCCCCCTCACCTGGTTTGCTGGGAACCCGCCCCCGGCAGCCTGTTACTCGTGCCGGTTCGGTCTTATCGGCCCTTTTTGCACCTTCCCTGCCTGCTGGCATGCTTCGGCTCACCGGTCAACCGGTTCCCCGTTCTCCACTTAGACTTTTGAGCTGCGGGGCTGGTCTGCCGCGAACTGCACCCGTATTACGGGGCGGGCGGCTCTACTGCCCGTACGGCTGCCCTGCCTGTTAACTGGTTAACCGTTTCCCCGTCCACTACTTCGTCCCTGGACCTGCCGGTGTGTTCTGCAGCTAACTGCACCCGTATTACGGGGCGGGACGCTCCGCTTACCGGCCGGCTGCCATGCCTGCTTAACTGGTCAACCATTTACTCACATATACTTAGCCCCTGGAGCTGCTGGGCTGGTCGGCGACCTAACTGCACCCTTGTTGCCGGGAGGTCGGCACTAATTGCCGGCCGGCCGGCTGCCCTGCCTGCTAACTGGTAAACCCTTTACCCACATGTACTTAGCCCCTGGATACTGATGGGCTGTTCTGCACCTAACTGCACCCTGATTAGCGGGCGGGCGGCTTTAATTGCCGGCCGGCTGCTCTGCCTGCTAACTGGTTAACCATTGACCCACATGTACTTAGCCCCTGGAAACAGAGGGGCTGTTCTGCACCTAACTGCACCCTTATTAGCGGGCGGACAGGCGGCCGGCTCTAATTACCGGCCGGCCGGCTGCCCTGCCTGCTAACTGGTTAACCATTTACCCACATGTACTTAGCCCCTGGAAACTGATGGGCTGTTCTGCACCTAACTGCACCCTTATTAGCGGGCGGACAGGCGGCCGGCTCTAATTACCGGCCGGCCGGCTGCCCTGCCTGCTAACTGGTTCACCATTTACCCACATGTCCTTAGCCCCTGGAAGCTGATGGGCTGTTCTGCACCTAACTGCACCCTTATTAGCGGGCGGGCGGCTGTAATTACCGGCCGGCTGCCCTGCCTGCTAACTGGTTAACCATTTACCCACATGTACTTAGCCCCTGGAAACTGATGGGCTGTCCTGCACCTAACTGCACCCTTATTAGCGGGCGGACAGGCGGCCGGCTCTAATTACCGGCCGGCCGGCTGCCCTGCCTTGCTAGCTGGTTAACCATTTACCCACATGTACTTAGCCCCTGGAAACTGATGGGCTGTTCTGCACCTAACTGCACCCTTATTAGTGGGCGGACAGGCGGCCGGCTCTAATTACCGGCCGGCCGGCTGCCCTGCCTGCTAACTGGTTAACCATTTACCCACATGTACTTAGCCCCTGGAAACTGATGGGCTGTCCTGCACCTAACTGCACCCTGATTAGCGGGCGGGCGGCTCTAATTGCCGGCCGGCTGCTCTGCCTGCTAACTGGTTCACCATTGACCCACATGTACTTAGCCCCTGGAAACTGATGGGCTGTCCTGCACCTAACTGCACCCTTATTAGCGGGCGGACAGGCGGCCGGCTGTAATTCCCGGCCGGCTGCGCTGCCTGCTAACTGGTTAACCATTTACCCACATGTACTTAGCCCCTGGAAACTGATGGGCTGTTCTGCAACTCACTGCACCCTTACTGGCGGGCGGACAGGCGGCCGGCTCTAATTACCGGCCGGCCGGCTGCCCTGCCTTGCTAACTGGTTAACCATTTACCCACATGTACTTAGCCCCTGGAAACTGATGGGCTGTTCTGCACCTAACTGCACCCTTATTAGCGGGCGGGCGGCTGTAATTACCGGCCGGCTGCCCTGCCTGCTAACTGGTTAACCTTTTACCCACATGTACTTAGCCCCTGGAAACTGATGGGCTGTTCTGCACCTAACTGCACCCTTACTAGCGGGCGGACAGGCGGCCGGCTCTAATTACCGGCCGGCCGGCTGCCCTGCCTTGCTAACTGGTTAACCATTTACCCACATGTACTTAGCCCCTGGAAACTGATGGGCTGTCCTGCACCTAACTGCACCCTTACTAGCGGGCGGGCGGCTGTAATTAGCGGCCGGCTGCCCTGCCTGCTAACTGGTTCATCATTTACCCACATGTACTTAGCCCCTGGAGCTGCTGGGCTGGTCGGCACCTAACTGCAGCCCTATGGCCGGGAGGTCGGCTCTAATTACCGGCCGGCCGGCTGCCCTGCCTGCTAACTGGTTAACCATTTACCCACATGTACTTAGCCCCTGGAGCTGATGGGCTGTTCTGCACCTAACTGCACCCTGATGAGCGGGCGGGCGGCTCCAATTACCGGCCGGCTGCCCTGCCTGCTAACTGGTTAATCCTTTACCCACATGAACTTAGCCCCAGGAGCTGCTGGGCTGGTCGGCACCTAACTGCAGCCCTATGGCCGGGCGGGCGGCCTCAATTACCGGCCGGCTGCCCTGCCTGCTAACTGGTTAACCATTTACCCACATGTACTTAGCCCCTGGAGCTGATGGGCTGTTCTGCACCGAACTGCACCCTGATTAGCGGGCGGGCGGCTCTAATTGCCGGCCGGCTGCCCTGCCTGCTAACTGGTTAACCATTTACCCGCATGTACTTAGCCCCTGGAGCTGCTGGGCTGGCCGGCACCTAACTGCACCCTTATCACCGGGCGGGCGGCTCTAATTACCGGCCGGCCGGCTGCCCTGCCTGCTAACTGGTTCACCATTTACCCACATGTACTTAGCCCCTGGAGCTGCTGGGCTGGCCGGCACCTAACTGCACCCTTATCACCGGGCGGGCGGCTCTAATTACCGGCCGGCCGGCTGCCCTGCCTGCTAACTGGTTAACCATTTACCCAAATGTACTTAGCCCCTGGAAAATGATGGGCTGTTCTGCACCTATCTGCACCCTGATTAGCGGGCGGGCGGCTCTAATTGCCGGCCGGCTGCTCTGCCTGCTGACTGGTTAACCATTTACCCACATGTACTTAGCCCCTGGAGCTGCTGGGCCTGTCGGCACCTAACTGCACCCTTATCACCGGGCGGGTGGCTCTATTTACCGGCCGGCTGCCCTGCCTGCTAACTGGTTAATCATTTACCCACATGTACTTAGCCCCAGGAGCTGCTGGGCAGGTCGGCACCTAACTGCAGCCCTATGGCCCGGCGGGCGGCCTCAATTACCGGCCGGCTTCCCTGCCTGCTAACT
>NW_027597081.1:72500-80000 GCF_964194155.1 Cetorhinus maximus
AAAACACTTTGCCTCTCTGCCAGAGACTTAAGTCCAATTGGTTAACCATTTCTCATGGCCGCAATTTGCCTGCCGTTCAGAGACCAAGTCCAATTGGTTAACCATTTCTCTTGAAAACACTTTGCCTCTCCGCCAGAGACTAAGTCCAATTGGTTAACCATTTCTCAGGAAAACGCTTTGCCTCTCTGCCAGAGACAAAGTCCAATTGGTTAACCATTTCTCTTGAAAACACTTTGCCTCTCTGCCAGAGACTAAGTCCAATTGGTTATCCATTTCTCGTGAAAACACTCTGCCTCTCTGCCAGAGACTAAGTCCAATTGGTTAACCATTTCTCAGGAAAACACTTTGCCTCTCTGCCAGAGACTAAGTCCAATTGGTTAACCATTTCTCGTGAAAACACTTTGTCTCTCCGCCAGAGACTAAGTCCAATTGGTTAATCATTTCTCAAGGCCACAATTTGCCTGCCGTTCAGAGACCAAGTCCAATTGGTTAACCATTTCTCTTGAAATCACTTTGCCTCTCTGCCAGAGACTAAGTCCAATTGGTTAACCATTTCTCTTGAAAACACTTTGCCTCTCTGCCAGAGACGAAGTCCATTTGGTTAACCATTTCTCTTGAAAACACTTTGTCTCTCCGCCAGAGACTAAGTCCAATTGGTTAACCATTTCTCGTGAAAACACTTTGTCTCTCCGCCAGAGACTAAGTCCAATTGGTTAACCATTTCTCTGGAAAACACTTTGCCTCTCTGCCAGAGACGAAGTCCATTTGGTTAACCATTTCTCTTGAAAACACTTTGTCTCTCCGCCAGAGACTAAGTCCAATTGGTTAACCATTTCTCGTGAAAACACTTTGTCTCTCCGCCAGAGACTAAGTCCAATTGGTTAACCATTTCTCTGGAAAACACTTTGCCTCTCTGCCAGAGACTAAGTCCAATTGGTTAACCATTTCTCAGGAAAACACTTTGCCTCTCTGCCAGAGACTAAGTCCAATTGGTTAACCATTTCTCGTGAGAACACTTTGCCTCTCTGCCAGAGACTAAGTCCAATTGGTTCACCATTTCTCTTGAAAACACTTTGTCTCTCCGCCAGAGACTAAGTCCAATTGGTTAACCATTTCTCTGGAAAACACTTTGCCTCTCTGCCAGAGACTAAGTCCAATTGGTTAACCATTTCTCAGGAAAACACTTTGCCTCTCTGCCAGAGACTAAGTCCAATTGGTTAACCATTTCTCGTGAAAACACTTTGTCTCTCCGCCAGAGACTAAGTCCAATTGGTTAATCATTTCTCAAGGCCACAATTTGCCTGCCGTTCAGAGACCAAGTCCAATTGGTTAACCATTTCTCTTGAAATCACTTTGCCTCTCTGCCAGAGACTAAGTCCAATTGGTTAACCATTTCTCTTGAAAACACTTTGCCTCTCTGCCAGAGACTAAGTCCATTTGGTTAACCATTTCTCTTGAAAACACTTTGTCTCTCCGCCAGAGACTAAGTCCAATTGGTTAACCATTTCTCGTGAAAACACTTTGTCTCTCCGCCAGAGACTAAGTCCAATTGGTTAACCATTTCTCTGGAAAACACTTTGCCTCTCTGCCAGAGACTAAGTCCAATTGGTTAACCATTTCTCAGGAAAACACTTTGCCTCTCTGCCAGAGACTAAGTCCAATTGGTTAACCATTTCTCGTGAGAACACTTTGCCTCTCTGCCAGAGACTAAGTCCAATTGGTTCACCATTTCTCTTGAAAACACTTTGTCTCTCCGCCAGAGACTAAGTCCAATTGGTTAACCATTTCTCTGGAAAATACTTTGCCTCTCTGCCAGAGACTAAGTCCAATTGGTTAACCATTTCTCTTGAAAACACTTTGCCTCTCTGCCAGAGACTAAGTCCAATTGGTTAACCATTTCTCGTGAAAACACTTTGCCTCTCTGCCAGAGACTAAGTCCAATTGGTTAACCATTTCTCAGTGGCACACCGAGGGCAATCTGTAACGTCTCGCGGGCCCGGGGGCCCCTTTGCACGGCCTGCCAATGCAATCCGAGGCGCACTGTCCTTCGTTTGGTTAACCATTTCTCAGGGGCACACCGAGGGCACCCTGCACTGTCTCGCGGGCCCGGAGGCCACTTTGCACGGCCTGCCAATGCAATCCGAGGTGCTTCGCCCTTGGCCGCCTTCCCGGCCGGCTTCGGGACGTTTCGGGGGCTCTCACCGGGGCAAATCCGGTCCCCCGGGCGATTAGGAGGCCTCCCCGGGCAGGCCCGGGCTTCAGGCCGCCGCTTTTCCATCCCGGCCGAAAGAGGCGAAAAATGCCGAAAATGGCCAAAAATGGCCGCCGGCAGGGCCTGTCGGTCGGTTTGGCGGCAGCCTGGGTCGGTCCCTGCAGACCTGGAGGCTCGAGAAGGTTTTTGGCGATGTCGACCGATTCTCGATTTGCCACCTCCTACTATTCTGCAGGTACCCCGCCAACCTCCCCTGCCAACAATTCCAACCGTAAGGTCGGGCGGTAGTCCTACCGTCCAGGAGGCCCCAAAGCCCGCAAAACGCCATTTTGCCCTTTCCTCATCGGGACTTCCGAGGGGAACTCATGAACCAGCTCCAGGAGTGGCATGCCAGAAAATGCAACTTGACCCGTCGCCGGGCAGATTCGCTACTCTCTGCGGGAATACCCCCACCGGGTGCCGGGTAAAGGCCTCGGATCTGACCTCATGGACTTCCGTCTGTGCACGGATTTTGCTCTCGCGGGCCCAAGAGCCACTTTGCCCGGCCTGCCAATGCAACCCGAGGTCCATTGTCCTCATTGGTTAACCATTTCTCGTGAAAACACTTTGCCTCTCTGCCAGAGACGAAGTCCAATTGGTTAACCATTTCTCGTGAAAACACTTTGTCTCTCCGCCAGAGACTAAGTCCAATTGGTTAACCATTTCTCAGGGGCTCACCGAGGGCAATCTGTAACGTCTCGCGGGCCCGGGGGCCCCTTTGCACGGCCTGCCAATGCAATCCGAGGCGCACTGTCCTTCGTTTGGTTAACCATTTCTCAGGGGCACACCGAGGGCACCCTGCATTGTCTCGCGGGCCCGGAGGCCACTTTGCACGGCCTGCCAATGCAATCCGAGGTGCTTCGTCCTTGGCCGCCTTCCCGGCCGGCTTCGGGACGTTTCCGGGGCTCTCACCGGGGCAAATCCGGTCCCCCGGGCGATTAGGAGGCCTCCCCGGGCAGGCCCGGGCTTCAGGCCGCCGCTTTTCCATCCCGGCCGAAAGAGGCGAAAAATGCCGAAAATGGCCAAAAATGGCCGCCGGCAGGGCCTGTCGGTCGGTTTGGCGGCAGCCTGGGTCGGTCCCTGCAGACCTGGAGGCTCGAGAAGGTTTTTGGCGATGTCGACCGATTCTCGATTTGCCACCTCCTACTATTCTGCAGGTACCCCGCCAACCTCCCCTGCCGACAATTCCAACCGTAAGGTCGGGCGGTAGTCCTACCGACGAAGAGGCCCCAAAGCCCGCAAAACGCCATTTTGCCCTTTCCTCATCGGGACTTCCGAGGGGAACTCATGAACCAGCTCCAGGAGTGGCATGCCAGAAATTGCAACTTGACCCGTCGCCGGGCGCACTCGCTGCTCTTTGCGGGAATACCCCCACCGGGCGCCGGGTAAGAGCCTCGGATCTGACCTCATGGGCTTCCGTCCTCGCACGGATTTTGCTCTCCCGGGCCCAGGGGCCACTTTCCCCGGCCTTGCGAAGGCAATCGGAGGTGCTTCGCCCTCGAAACCGCCTTCCCGGCCGGCTTCGGGACGTTTCCGGGGCAAATCCGGTCCCGCGGGCGAAGGGGAGCCTTCCCCGGGCACGCCCGGGCTTCAGGCCGCCGCTTTCCGTGACCTACCGAAAGACGCGAAAAATGCCGAAAATGGCCAAAAATGGCCGCCCGGCACGGCCTCGCGGTCGGTTTGGGGGCAGCCTGGGTCGGTCCCTGCAGACCTGGAGGCTCGAGAAGGCACTTGGCGATGTCGACCGATTCTCGATTTGCCACCTCCTACTATTCTGCAGGTACCCCGCCAACCTCCCCAGCCAACAAATCGCAAATGCCGATCGGCGGGTGACCGTCCGGTAGTCATGCCGACGAAGAGGCACCTAGGCCCCGCAAACGCTTCCAAATCCGACCCCATCCCGGACCGGTTCTTTTTTAAAAAAGGCTCCCAGGATTCCGGATTTTTTCCTGCCGCACTCGGGACCACCCGACGGACACGAAACCGGGAACCTTTCCCCGGTCCGACCCTCCTCGGCCCGGCCAGCCGACGCCGAAGCGGCCGACTGGTTAATGATTTCACCCTGCTCCGACGTGACGCGTTTTCCAACCGCGCATGCGCGGCTCTGCCACCCGAACCGCCCCCTCACGTGGGGGCTCTGGGTCCGCCCCCCGGCAGCCATTTCCTCCTGCCGGTCCGTTATTTTACGCCGTTTTTCGCCCTCCAGCCCTGCCGGAATGCTGCCTGCTCGCTGGTTAACCATTTCGCTCCCTGCACTTCGGCTTCTGCCCTGCTGGGGAAGCCCGCTGCTGCCTCTAACCGTACTCACGGGCGGGCGGCTCTCCTGCGCGGCCTCCGGCCACGCCCCCTCACCTGGTTTGCTGGGAACCCGCCCCCGGCAGCCTGTTACTCGTGCCGGTTCGGTCTTATCGGCCCTTTTTGCACCTTCCCTGCCTGCTGGCATGCTTCGGCTCACCGGTCAACCGGTTCCCCGTTCTCCACTTAGACTTTTGAGCTGCGGGGCTGGTCTGCCGCGAACTGCACCCGTATTACGGGGCGGGCGGCTCTACTGCCCGTACGGCTGCCCTGCCTGTTAACTGGTTAACCGTTTCCCCGTCCACTACTTCGTCCCTGGACCTGCCGGTGTGTTCTGCAGCTAACTGCACCCGTATTACGGGGCGGGACGCTCCGCTTACCGGCCGGCTGCCATGCCTGCTTAACTGGTCAACCATTTACTCACATATACTTAGCCCCTGGAGCTGCTGGGCTGGTCGGCGACCTAACTGCACCCTTGTTGCCGGGAGGTCGGCACTAATTGCCGGCCGGCCGGCTGCCCTGCCTGCTAACTGGTAAACCCTTTACCCACATGTACTTAGCCCCTGGATACTGATGGGCTGTTCTGCACCTAACTGCACCCTGATTAGCGGGCGGGCGGCTTTAATTGCCGGCCGGCTGCTCTGCCTGCTAACTGGTTAACCATTGACCCACATGTACTTAGCCCCTGGAAACAGAGGGGCTGTTCTGCACCTAACTGCACCCTTATTAGCGGGCGGACAGGCGGCCGGCTCTAATTACCGGCCGGCCGGCTGCCCTGCCTGCTAACTGGTTAACCATTTACCCACATGTACTTAGCCCCTGGAAACTGATGGGCTGTTCTGCACCTAACTGCACCCTTATTAGCGGGCGGACAGGCGGCCGGCTCTAATTACCGGCCGGCCGGCTGCCCTGCCTGCTAACTGGTTCACCATTTACCCACATGTCCTTAGCCCCTGGAAGCTGATGGGCTGTTCTGCACCTAACTGCACCCTTATTAGCGGGCGGGCGGCTGTAATTACCGGCCGGCTGCCCTGCCTGCTAACTGGTTAACCATTTACCCACATGTACTTAGCCCCTGGAAACTGATGGGCTGTCCTGCACCTAACTGCACCCTTATTAGCGGGCGGACAGGCGGCCGGCTCTAATTACCGGCCGGCCGGCTGCCCTGCCTTGCTAGCTGGTTAACCATTTACCCACATGTACTTAGCCCCTGGAAACTGATGGGCTGTTCTGCACCTAACTGCACCCTTATTAGTGGGCGGACAGGCGGCCGGCTCTAATTACCGGCCGGCCGGCTGCCCTGCCTGCTAACTGGTTAACCATTTACCCACATGTACTTAGCCCCTGGAAACTGATGGGCTGTCCTGCACCTAACTGCACCCTGATTAGCGGGCGGGCGGCTCTAATTGCCGGCCGGCTGCTCTGCCTGCTAACTGGTTCACCATTGACCCACATGTACTTAGCCCCTGGAAACTGATGGGCTGTCCTGCACCTAACTGCACCCTTATTAGCGGGCGGACAGGCGGCCGGCTGTAATTCCCGGCCGGCTGCGCTGCCTGCTAACTGGTTAACCATTTACCCACATGTACTTAGCCCCTGGAAACTGATGGGCTGTTCTGCAACTCACTGCACCCTTACTGGCGGGCGGACAGGCGGCCGGCTCTAATTACCGGCCGGCCGGCTGCCCTGCCTTGCTAACTGGTTAACCATTTACCCACATGTACTTAGCCCCTGGAAACTGATGGGCTGTTCTGCACCTAACTGCACCCTTATTAGCGGGCGGGCGGCTGTAATTACCGGCCGGCTGCCCTGCCTGCTAACTGGTTAACCTTTTACCCACATGTACTTAGCCCCTGGAAACTGATGGGCTGTTCTGCACCTAACTGCACCCTTACTAGCGGGCGGACAGGCGGCCGGCTCTAATTACCGGCCGGCCGGCTGCCCTGCCTTGCTAACTGGTTAACCATTTACCCACATGTACTTAGCCCCTGGAAACTGATGGGCTGTCCTGCACCTAACTGCACCCTTACTAGCGGGCGGGCGGCTGTAATTAGCGGCCGGCTGCCCTGCCTGCTAACTGGTTCATCATTTACCCACATGTACTTAGCCCCTGGAGCTGCTGGGCTGGTCGGCACCTAACTGCAGCCCTATGGCCGGGAGGTCGGCTCTAATTACCGGCCGGCCGGCTGCCCTGCCTGCTAACTGGTTAACCATTTACCCACATGTACTTAGCCCCTGGAGCTGATGGGCTGTTCTGCACCTAACTGCACCCTGATGAGCGGGCGGGCGGCTCCAATTACCGGCCGGCTGCCCTGCCTGCTAACTGGTTAATCCTTTACCCACATGAACTTAGCCCCAGGAGCTGCTGGGCTGGTCGGCACCTAACTGCAGCCCTATGGCCGGGCGGGCGGCCTCAATTACCGGCCGGCTGCCCTGCCTGCTAACTGGTTAACCATTTACCCACATGTACTTAGCCCCTGGAGCTGATGGGCTGTTCTGCACCGAACTGCACCCTGATTAGCGGGCGGGCGGCTCTAATTGCCGGCCGGCTGCCCTGCCTGCTAACTGGTTAACCATTTACCCGCATGTACTTAGCCCCTGGAGCTGCTGGGCTGGCCGGCACCTAACTGCACCCTTATCACCGGGCGGGCGGCTCTAATTACCGGCCGGCCGGCTGCCCTGCCTGCTAACTGGTTCACCATTTACCCACATGTACTTAGCCCCTGGAGCTGCTGGGCTGGCCGGCACCTAACTGCACCCTTATCACCGGGCGGGCGGCTCTAATTACCGGCCGGCCGGCTGCCCTGCCTGCTAACTGGTTAACCATTTACCCAAATGTACTTAGCCCCTGGAAAATGATGGGCTGTTCTGCACCTATCTGCACCCTGATTAGCGGGCGGGCGGCTCTAATTGCCGGCCGGCTGCTCTGCCTGCTGACTGGTTAACCATTTACC
>NW_027597081.1:92500-100000 GCF_964194155.1 Cetorhinus maximus
GGACTTCCGAGAGCTCTTTGAAAGGTATTCTATTTGAAAACGCTTACCACCCTCAAAGTCGCACTTTTCTGGGCATTTTTAAAGTGTGACCGTTGTCTGAAAATGTTCTGAAAATCGTGTCCCCGAAAATCTCCGGGTACCCCGCCAACCTCCCCTGCCAACAATTGCAACCGTAAGGTCGGGCGGTAGGCCTACCGTCCAGGAGGCCCCAAAGCCCGCAAAACGCCATTTTGCCATTTTCTCATCGGGACTTCCGAGGGGAACTCATTAACGAGCTCCAGGAGTGGTATGCCAGAAATTGCAACTTGACCCGTCGCCGGGCACACCCGCTACTCTCTGCGGGAATACCCCCACCGGGTGCCGGGTAAAGGCCTCGGATCTGACCTCATGGACTTCCGTCTGCGCACGGATTTTGCTCTCGCGGGCCCAAGAGCCACTTTCCACGGCCTACCAACGCAATCCGAAGTGCATTGGCCAACCATTACAACGGGAAACACTTTGCCTCTCCACCAGAGACTAAGTCCAATTGGTTAACCATTTCTCAGGAAAACACTTTGCCTCTCTGCCAGAGACTTAAGTCCAATTGGTTAACCATTTCTCATGGCCGCAATTTGCCTGCCGTTCAGAGACCAAGTCCAATTGGTTAACCATTTCTCTTGAAAACACTTTGCCTCTCCGCCAGAGACTAAGTCCAATTGGTTAACCATTTCTCAGGAAAACGCTTTGCCTCTCTGCCAGAGACAAAGTCCAATTGGTTAACCATTTCTCTTGAAAACACTTTGCCTCTCTGCCAGAGACTAAGTCCAATTGGTTATCCATTTCTCGTGAAAACACTCTGCCTCTCTGCCAGAGACTAAGTCCAATTGGTTAACCATTTCTCAGGAAAACACTTTGCCTCTCTGCCAGAGACTAAGTCCAATTGGTTAACCATTTCTCGTGAAAACACTTTGTCTCTCCGCCAGAGACTAAGTCCAATTGGTTAATCATTTCTCAAGGCCACAATTTGCCTGCCGTTCAGAGACCAAGTCCAATTGGTTAACCATTTCTCTTGAAATCACTTTGCCTCTCTGCCAGAGACTAAGTCCAATTGGTTAACCATTTCTCTTGAAAACACTTTGCCTCTCTGCCAGAGACGAAGTCCATTTGGTTAACCATTTCTCTTGAAAACACTTTGTCTCTCCGCCAGAGACTAAGTCCAATTGGTTAACCATTTCTCGTGAAAACACTTTGTCTCTCCGCCAGAGACTAAGTCCAATTGGTTAACCATTTCTCTGGAAAACACTTTGCCTCTCTGCCAGAGACGAAGTCCATTTGGTTAACCATTTCTCTTGAAAACACTTTGTCTCTCCGCCAGAGACTAAGTCCAATTGGTTAACCATTTCTCGTGAAAACACTTTGTCTCTCCGCCAGAGACTAAGTCCAATTGGTTAACCATTTCTCTGGAAAACACTTTGCCTCTCTGCCAGAGACTAAGTCCAATTGGTTAACCATTTCTCAGGAAAACACTTTGCCTCTCTGCCAGAGACTAAGTCCAATTGGTTAACCATTTCTCGTGAGAACACTTTGCCTCTCTGCCAGAGACTAAGTCCAATTGGTTCACCATTTCTCTTGAAAACACTTTGTCTCTCCGCCAGAGACTAAGTCCAATTGGTTAACCATTTCTCTGGAAAACACTTTGCCTCTCTGCCAGAGACTAAGTCCAATTGGTTAACCATTTCTCAGGAAAACACTTTGCCTCTCTGCCAGAGACTAAGTCCAATTGGTTAACCATTTCTCGTGAAAACACTTTGTCTCTCCGCCAGAGACTAAGTCCAATTGGTTAATCATTTCTCAAGGCCACAATTTGCCTGCCGTTCAGAGACCAAGTCCAATTGGTTAACCATTTCTCTTGAAATCACTTTGCCTCTCTGCCAGAGACTAAGTCCAATTGGTTAACCATTTCTCTTGAAAACACTTTGCCTCTCTGCCAGAGACTAAGTCCATTTGGTTAACCATTTCTCTTGAAAACACTTTGTCTCTCCGCCAGAGACTAAGTCCAATTGGTTAACCATTTCTCGTGAAAACACTTTGTCTCTCCGCCAGAGACTAAGTCCAATTGGTTAACCATTTCTCTGGAAAGCACTTTGCCTCTCTGCCAGAGACTAAGTCCAATTGGTTAACCATTTCTCAGGAAAACACTTTGCCTCTCTGCCAGAGACTAAGTCCAATTGGTTAACCATTTCTCGTGAGAACACTTTGCCTCTCTGCCAGAGACTAAGTCCAATTGGTTCACCATTTCTCTTGAAAACACTTTGTCTCTCCGCCAGAGACTAAGTCCAATTGGTTAACCATTTCTCTGGAAAACACTTTGCCTCTCTGCCAGAGACTAAGTCCAATTGGTTAACCATTTCTCTTGAAAACACTTTGCCTCTCTGCCAGAGACTAAGTCCAATTGGTTAACCATTTCTCGTGAAAACACTTTGCCTCTCTGCCAGAGACTAAGTCCAATTGGTTAACCATTTCTCAGTGGCACACCGAGGGCAATCTGTAACGTCTCGCGGGCCCGGGGGCCCCTTTGCACGGCCTGCCAATGCAATCCGAGGCGCACTGTCCTTCGTTTGGTTAACCATTTCTCAGGGGCACACCGAGGGCACCCTGCACTGTCTCGCGGGCCCGGAGGCCACTTTGCACGGCCTGCCAATGCAATCCGAGGTGCTTCGCCCTTGGCCGCCTTCCCGGCCGGCTTCGGGACGTTTCGGGGGCTCTCACCGGGGCAAATCCGGTCCCCCGGGCGATTAGGAGGCCTCCCCGGGCAGGCCCGGGCTTCAGGCCGCCGCTTTTCCATCCCGGCCGAAAGAGGCGAAAAATGCCGAAAATGGCCAAAAATGGCCGCCGGCAGGGCCTGTCGGTCGGTTTGGCGGCAGCCTGGGTCGGTCCCTGCAGACCTGGAGGCTCGAGAAGGTTTTTGGCGATGTCGACCGATTCTCGATTTGCCACCTCCTACTATTCTGCAGGTACCCCGCCAACCTCCCCTGCCAACAATTCCAACCGTAAGGTCGGGCGGTAGTCCTACCGTCCAGGAGGCCCCAAAGCCCGCAAAACGCCATTTTGCCCTTTCCTCATCGGGACTTCCGAGGGGAACTCATTAACCAGCTCCAGGAGTGGCATGCCAGAAAATGCAACTTGACCCGTCGCCGGGCAGATTCGCTACTCTCTGCGGGAATACCCCCACCGGGTGCCGGGTAAAGGCCTCGGATCTGACCTCATGGACTTCCGTCTGTGCACGGATTTTGCTCTCGCGGGCCCAAGAGCCACTTTGCCCGGCCTGCCAATGCAACCCGAGGTCCATTGTCCTCATTGGTTAACCATTTCTCGTGAAAACACTTTGCCTCTCTGCCAGAGACGAAGTCCAATTGGTTAACCATTTCTCGTGAAAACACTTTGTCTCTCCGCCAGAGACTAAGTCCAATTGGTTAACCATTTCTCAGGGGCTCACCGAGGGCAATCTGTAACGTCTCGCGGGCCCGGGGGCCCCTTTGCACGGCCTGCCAATGCAATCCGAGGCGCACTGTCCTTCGTTTGGTTAACCATTTCTCAGGGGCACACCGAGGGCACCCTGCATTGTCTCGCGGGCCCGGAGGCCACTTTGCACGGCCTGCCAATGCAATCCGAGGTGCTTCGTCCTTGGCCGCCTTCCCGGCCGGCTTCGGGACGTTTCCGGGGCTCTCACCGGGGCAAATCCGGTCCCCCGGGCGATTAGGAGGCCTCCCCGGGCAGGCCCGGGCTTCAGGCCGCCGCTTTTCCATCCCGGCCGAAAGAGGCGAAAAATGCCGAAAATGGCCAAAAATGGCCGCCGGCAGGGCCTGTCGGTCGGTTTGGCGGCAGCCTGGGTCGGTCCCTGCAGACCTGGAGGCTCGAGAAGGTTTTTGGCGATGTCGACCGATTCTCGATTTGCCACCTCCTACTATTCTGCAGGTACCCCGCCAACCTCCCCTGCCGACAATTCCAACCGTAAGGTCGGGCGGTAGTCCTACCGACGAAGAGGCCCCAAAGCCCGCAAAACGCCATTTTGCCCTTTCCTCATCGGGACTTCCGAGGGGAACTCATGAACCAGCTCCAGGAGTGGCATGCCAGAAATTGCAACTTGACCCGTCGCCGGGCGCACTCGCTGCTCTTTGCGGGAATACCCCCACCGGGCGCCGGGTAAGAGCCTCGGATCTGACCTCATGGGCTTCCGTCCTCGCACGGATTTTGCTCTCCCGGGCCCAGGGGCCACTTTCCCCGGCCTTGCGAAGGCAATCGGAGGTGCTTCGCCCTCGAAACCGCCTTCCCGGCCGGCTTCGGGACGTTTCCGGGGCAAATCCGGTCCCGCGGGCGAAGGGGAGCCTTCCCCGGGCACGCCCGGGCTTCAGGCCGCCGCTTTCCGTGACCTACCGAAAGACGCGAAAAATGCCGAAAATGGCCAAAAATGGCCGCCCGGCACGGCCTCGCGGTCGGTTTGGGGGCAGCCTGGGTCGGTCCCTGCAGACCTGGAGGCTCGAGAAGGCACTTGGCGATGTCGACCGATTCTCGATTTGCCACCTCCTACTATTCTGCAGGTACCCCGCCAACCTCCCCAGCCAACAAATCGCAAATGCCGATCGGCGGGTGACCGTCCGGTAGTCATGCCGACGAAGAGGCACCTAGGCCCCGCAAACGCTTCCAAATCCGACCCCATCCCGGACCGGTTCTTTTTTAAAAAAGGCTCCCAGGATTCCGGATTTTTTCCTGCCGCACTCGGGACCACCCGACGGACACGAAACCGGGAACCTTTCCCCGGTCCGACCCTCCTCGGCCCGGCCAGCCGACGCCGAAGCGGCCGACTGGTTAATGATTTCACCCTGCTCCGACGTGACGCGTTTTCCAACCGCGCATGCGCGGCTCTGCCACCCGAACCGCCCCCTCACGTGGGGGCTCTGGGTCCGCCCCCCGGCAGCCATTTCCTCCTGCCGGTCCGTTATTTTACGCCGTTTTTCGCCCTCCAGCCCTGCCGGAATGCTGCCTGCTCGCTGGTTAACCATTTCGCTCCCTGCACTTCGGCTTCTGCCCTGCTGGGGAAGCCCGCTGCTGCCTCTAACCGTACTCACGGGCGGGCGGCTCTCCTGCGCGGCCTCCGGCCACGCCCCCTCACCTGGTTTGCTGGGAACCCGCCCCCGGCAGCCTGTTACTCGTGCCGGTTCGGTCTTATCGGCCCTTTTTGCACCTTCCCTGCCTGCTGGCATGCTTCGGCTCACCGGTCAACCGGTTCCCCGTTCTCCACTTAGACTTTTGAGCTGCGGGGCTGGTCTGCCGCGAACTGCACCCGTATTACGGGGCGGGCGGCTCTACTGCCCGTACGGCTGCCCTGCCTGTTAACTGGTTAACCGTTTCCCCGTCCACTACTTCGTCCCTGGACCTGCCGGTGTGTTCTGCAGCTAACTGCACCCGTATTACGGGGCGGGACGCTCCGCTTACCGGCCGGCTGCCATGCCTGCTTAACTGGTCAACCATTTACTCACATATACTTAGCCCCTGGAGCTGCTGGGCTGGTCGGCGACCTAACTGCACCCTTGTTGCCGGGAGGTCGGCACTAATTGCCGGCCGGCCGGCTGCCCTGCCTGCTAACTGGTAAACCCTTTACCCACATGTACTTAGCCCCTGGATACTGATGGGCTGTTCTGCACCTAACTGCACCCTGATTAGCGGGCGGGCGGCTTTAATTGCCGGCCGGCTGCTCTGCCTGCTAACTGGTTAACCATTGACCCACATGTACTTAGCCCCTGGAAACAGAGGGGCTGTTCTGCACCTAACTGCACCCTTATTAGCGGGCGGACAGGCGGCCGGCTCTAATTACCGGCCGGCCGGCTGCCCTGCCTGCTAACTGGTTAACCATTTACCCACATGTACTTAGCCCCTGGAAACTGATGGGCTGTTCTGCACCTAACTGCACCCTTATTAGCGGGCGGACAGGCGGCCGGCTCTAATTACCGGCCGGCCGGCTGCCCTGCCTGCTAACTGGTTCACCATTTACCCACATGTCCTTAGCCCCTGGAAGCTGATGGGCTGTTCTGCACCTAACTGCACCCTTATTAGCGGGCGGGCGGCTGTAATTACCGGCCGGCTGCCCTGCCTGCTAACTGGTTAACCATTTACCCACATGTACTTAGCCCCTGGAAACTGATGGGCTGTCCTGCACCTAACTGCACCCTTATTAGCGGGCGGACAGGCGGCCGGCTCTAATTACCGGCCGGCCGGCTGCCCTGCCTTGCTAGCTGGTTAACCATTTACCCACATGTACTTAGCCCCTGGAAACTGATGGGCTGTTCTGCACCTAACTGCACCCTTATTAGTGGGCGGACAGGCGGCCGGCTCTAATTACCGGCCGGCCGGCTGCCCTGCCTGCTAACTGGTTAACCATTTACCCACATGTACTTAGCCCCTGGAAACTGATGGGCTGTCCTGCACCTAACTGCACCCTGATTAGCGGGCGGGCGGCTCTAATTGCCGGCCGGCTGCTCTGCCTGCTAACTGGTTCACCATTGACCCACATGTACTTAGCCCCTGGAAACTGATGGGCTGTCCTGCACCTAACTGCACCCTTATTAGCGGGCGGACAGGCGGCCGGCTGTAATTCCCGGCCGGCTGCGCTGCCTGCTAACTGGTTAACCATTTACCCACATGTACTTAGCCCCTGGAAACTGATGGGCTGTTCTGCAACTCACTGCACCCTTACTGGCGGGCGGACAGGCGGCCGGCTCTAATTACCGGCCGGCCGGCTGCCCTGCCTTGCTAACTGGTTAACCATTTACCCACATGTACTTAGCCCCTGGAAACTGATGGGCTGTTCTGCACCTAACTGCACCCTTATTAGCGGGCGGGCGGCTGTAATTACCGGCCGGCTGCCCTGCCTGCTA
The DNA here is from genome assembly GCF_964194155.1 of Cetorhinus maximus. Taxonomy (NCBI): domain Eukaryota; kingdom Metazoa; phylum Chordata; class Chondrichthyes; order Lamniformes; family Cetorhinidae; genus Cetorhinus; species Cetorhinus maximus. Next base: position 99,412 of record NW_027597081.1, read on the forward strand.
ACTGGTTAACCTTTTACCCACATGTACTTAGCCCCTGGAAACTGATGGGCTGTTCTGCACCTAACTGCACCCTTACTAGCGGGCGGACAGGCGGCCGGCTCTAATTACCGGCCGGCCGGCTGCCCTGCCTTGCTAACTGGTTAACCATTTACCCACATGTACTTAGCCCCTGGAAACTGATGGGCTGTCCTGCACCTAACTGCACCCTTACTAGCGGGCGGGCGGCTGTAATTAGCGGCCGGCTGCCCTGCCTGCTAACTGGTTCATCATTTACCCACATGTACTTAGCCCCTGGAGCTGCTGGGCTGGTCGGCACCTAACTGCAGCCCTATGGCCGGGAGGTCGGCTCTAATTACCGGCCGGCCGGCTGCCCTGCCTGCTAACTGGTTAACCATTTACCCACATGTACTTAGCCCCTGGAGCTGATGGGCTGTTCTGCACCTAACTGCACCCTGATGAGCGGGCGGGCGGCTCCAATTACCGGCCGGCTGCCCTGCCTGCTAACTGGTTAATCCTTTACCCACATGAACTTAGCCCCAGGAGCTGCTGGGCTGGTCGGCACCTAACTGCAGCCCTATGGCCGGGCGGG
>NW_027597082.1:0-5000 GCF_964194155.1 Cetorhinus maximus
CAATCAGGTGGCCCCTCAGTCTTCTTTGCTCCAGTGAAAACAACCCAAGCTCATCCAACCTCTCTTCATAACTTAAATGTTTCATCCCAGGCAACATCCTCTTGAATCCCCTCTGCACCCCTCCACCGCAATCACATCCTTCCTATAATGTAGCGACCAGAACTGCACACAGTACCACAGTATTCCAGCTCTGGCCTCACCAAGGTTCTATGCAACTCCAGCATGACCACCCTACTCTTGTAATCTATGCCTCGATTGATGCAAGTGTCCCATATGCCTTTTGCACCACCCCAATAACATGCCCCTCTGCCTTCAGATATCGACGGACACACACGCCAAGGACCACTTTGTTCCTCAGAAATTCGTAGTGTCATGCTGTTCATTGAATGCTTCCTTCTCAAATTACACCTTCCAAAGTGTATCACCTCACACTTTTCAGTGTTAAATTTCATCTGCCACTGATCTGCTCATTTGACCATCCCATCTATTTTTTTACTGTCGACGTAGACACTCAACCTCACTGTTAAACACCCGGCCAAACATTGTCATCTCTCCCTCTCTTTGACTTTCGCTCTCGCCCTAGTCATGCACTCTGCCTCCCTCCTTCGCCCTCTTTCAATCCCTCATTCTCTTTGCCCGTCTATCTCTCTCTATCTCTGCCTCATCCTCTCTTTCTCTCCCAGAAACTCTCTCTATTTCTCCCTTTCGATCGCCCTCCCTCTTTCAGTTCTCTCTCTCTTTTCCTGTGTCTGTGACCACGTGTCTGTGTGTACGTGCTTCTCATTTTCTGTCCTCTGCCTCTCACACTTTAAATTTTGCTTTCGCTCTTTCTCTTCATTTCTCTCTCTCTTTTGTCTGTGAGTATGTGTGTTTGTCCGTGTGTGTGTTTCCGTGTGTGTGTTTGTGAATGTGTGTGTGTGTTGGAGGGTCGCTATCACTCACTCTCACATTTCTCTGTCTCTTTCAATCTGTGTGAGTATCTCTGTGTTTCTCTCCATCTCTCTTGCTTTCCTTCGCCGTCCCTCTCCCTCTATCTGCCTTTCTGCATTTATGTGTGTCTGTCTCTCTGCCTGTTTCTCTGTCTGTCTGTCTGTCTGTCTATCTATCTATCTATATATCTATCTGTCTGTGTGTCCATTTATCGACATATTTATCTCTGTCTATTTGTATTTCTCTCTCACTATCACCCTCTCTATTTCCCTTTCTCTCTCCCCCTCTAGCGCACTCGCACTGTTTTATATATATATATCTCTCTCCCTCTTTATTTGTGCCTCTTTCTCTCTGCCTCTATCTCTCACTCTTTCTTTGTCACTCTTTGGCTCTTGCTGTCTCTTTCCTTTCATCTTTACTCTCTGAATGTCTTTCTCCACCTCTCTCTCTGTCTATCTCACCCTCTGCGTGTCTATCTCTGTCTTCTTCTGACTCACTCTCCCTCCCTCCACCTCAATCTCTTACTCTTTGTCTCTCTGTTCTCTTTCCCTCTTCCAATCTCGCTTTCACTCTCTTTCTCGCTTGCTAAACACCCCTTTGTCTAATTCATGGTATCTCTCTCTCTCTCTCTGCCTCTGCCTGTCTCTATGCCTCTCCCTCTCTCTTGTCCTTTCTCTCTCTCTCTGTCACTCTCTCTCGGCCTCGCTTTCACAGTTTGTGCCTAACTCTGTCTCTCCCTTTTCTCTCTCTCTCTCTCCCTTTTTCAATATTTCTTACTCTCTCTCTCTCTCTCTGCCTCACTTGCTATGTCTCTCAAACTCACTATTTCCTTCTCCCACTGCCTCGCTCACTCATGTGTTTCTGCTTCTCGTTCTCTCAATCTGTCTCTCCCTCCCTCTCTCTCTCTTTCCCTCTCGCCCTATGTCACACACTCTGTCTCTCCCCTTCTTCCTTTTTCAATCTTTAATTCTGCCTGCCTGTCTCTCTCTATTTCGCGCTCAGCCTCACACTCTATTTCTCGCCCAGAAACACTGTCTTTTTCTCCCTTTCAATCGCCCTATTTCTCTCTCCCTCTCTCTCTGCCACTCTATCTTTCTCTTTCTCTCTCCCCCTCTCACAGTCTGTCTGTCTGTCTGTCTGTCTGTCTCTCTCTCTCTCTCTCTCTCTCTCTCTCTCTCTCCCCCTCTCTGTGCCTCCCTCTCTGTGTCTCGAGCTCTTATTCTTTCCTTCTTGCTCTATGGCTTTCGCTGTATCTTTCTCTTTACTCTCCTTATGTCACACTCTCCCTCTCTTTATCTCTGTTTCTCCCTCTGTGTATCCATCTTTCACTCTATGCCTCAATATCACGCCCTTTTTCTCTGTCTATCTCTCTTTATATTTTTGCTCTCTTTCCGTCTTCGACTCTCCGTTTATATCTTTTTCTCGCTTGACAAAACTCCCCTTTGTCTATTTCATGGTCTCTCTCTCTCTCTGACTCGTCTTCTCTGCCTCTGCCTGTTTGTTTGCCTCTTGATCTCTCCTCCCCTTTCTTTCTCGCTCTCAAATTCTCTCACACTTGCTCTCTATCTCTTTCTCTCTGTCCCTATCCAGCTGTCTGCGTCCATCTCTCACGTTGTCTCTGTTTCTCATTTCTCTCAGTATCCCTTTCAAATTGTGCGCCTAATTTTGTCTCTCTCTTTGCCTCTCTCTCTGTTTTCTCTCCCCCTCTCTATTTTTCAAACTCTCTCTCTCTCTTGCTGTGACTCTCACACTTTCTCCTCCTCCTTCTCTCTCCCTTTCTCAGAGCGCATCCACATCTCTCTGTATTCTCTCTCTCCCTCTCTCTCCCTCCCCCTTTGTCATACACTCTGTATCCCTCCTTCTACCTCTTTCACTCTCTCATTCTCTCTGCATGTCTCTCTCTCCCTCTCTCTCTCTTTATCTCTCCCTCTCTGCCTCACCATCTCTACCTCACCCATCAACTCTCTCCTTTTCTCCCTTTCGATCGTCCCCTCTCTCTCTCAGCACTCTCTCTTTTTTTCTGCTTTGTTGCATACATGTTTCTGTGTACATACTTCTCTCTTTCTATCATCTGCCTCGCAAACTCTAAAATTCCCATTGTCTCTTTCTCTCCAACGCTCTTTCTCTCTCTCTCGCTCTCTCTCTGTGAGTGTGTTTGAGTATGTGCGTGCCAGTGTGTGTGTGTTTGTGTGCGTGTGTGTCGTTGTGTCTCTATCTCTATCTCTCACTTTTCTCTGTCTCTTTAAATCTGTTTGGGTATCTCTGTGTGCCTTTCCCATCTCTTGCTTTCCTTTGCAGTTCCGCTTCCTCTATCTGCCTTCCTGTCTGTCTATCTATCTATCCAACTATCTGCCTACCTGTTTGTCCGTCTGCCTGTCTACCTATCTGTCTATCTATTGATCTATCTAATTTATCTGTATATGTGTCTCTCTGTCTCTCTGCCTATCTATCAATCTATCTATCTGTCTATCTGTCTATTTAACTCTGCATTTTTGTATATCTGCCTCTCTCCTTCTCTGTCTCTCTCACCCTCTCTATCTCTCTCCGTCTCTATCCCCCTCTCAAACACTCTCTTTGCCTGTCTGCCTGTCTCTCTCTCTCCCACTCTCTCTCTCTCTCTTTGCCTCTCTCTCTGTGTCTCTATTTCTCACTCTTTTCTTGTCGCTCTATGTTTTTTTCTGCCTCTTTCTCTCCCGCTCCACTCCCTCATTCTGTCTCTCTCCCTCCCTTTCTCTCTCGCTTTCCCTCTGCGTATCGACCCAATCTCTCTCTTTCTTTGTCCCTATGTTCTTTTTCCGTCTCTCACTGTCGCTTTATCTCTCTTTCTCGCTTCCGAAACCTCCCTTTGTCTATTTCATGTTCTCTCTCTCTGCAACATCTTCTCTCTCAGCCTGTCTGTATGTCTCTCCGTCTCTCTTTCCCTTTCTTCCTCTTTCTCACTTTCTCCCTCCCATCCTATCTCTCCCTCTCTGTCCATATCTCACTTTGTCTCTGTCTTATTCTCTCTCTGTCTCTCTCTCTGTCTCTCTCTCGCACTGTTTGTCTAACTCTGTCTCTCTGTTTGGCCTCTCATTCTCTTTTCTCCCCCTCTCTCTCATTTCCAATTTTACTCCCTCTCTCTCCCTATCTCTACTTTTCTCTCTCTTTCTCTCTCTGTCTGTGTTGCTCTCACTGTTTCTCCAAATCTCAATCCCTCCATCTCCCTGTGCTGCCCGCAATCGGTTCGATTACGCCCCTCTCTCTCCATTTTCTTCCTCTCACTATCTGTGTTCCTCTCTCTCTCTCTCTCTCTTTCACTCTCTCTCTCTCTGTCACACACTCTGTCTCTCTTCTTCTACCTCTTTCAACCTCTCATTCTCTCTGCCTGTCTCTCCCTGTTTCTCTCTCTGCCTCACTTTCTCTTTCTCGCCCAGCAACCCTCTCTATTTATCCCTTTCGATCGCCCTCTCTCTCTCTCTCTCTCTCTCTGTCTCTCACTCTCTCTGTCTCTCTCCTTCTCTCTGTCTATCTCCCCCTCTCGCACACTCTATCTGCTTGTCTGTCTTTTTCTCTCTCTCTCTCTCTGTCTCTCTCTCACTCTGACACTCCCTCTCTCTGTGTCTCGAGCTCTCATTATTTCCTTATCGCTCTATGGCTCTTGCTGTCTCTTCCTCTTTACTATCTGTATGTCTCCCACTCCCACTGTGTATCTATCTCTTTCTCTCTCTGTGTCTCACTCTCTCGCCCTCTTTCTCAGTCTATCTCTCTTTGCATCTTTTGCCCTCTTCCACTCTGGCTTTAGTTCTCTTTCTCACTTGCTAAACTCCCATTTGTCTATATCATTATCTCTCCCTCTCTCTCTGCCTCTTTTATTCTGCCTCTGGCTGTCTGTTTGCCTCTCGTTCTCTCTTTCCCTCTCTTTCCCTCTCGTATTGCCTCTCTCACTTTCTCTGTATCTCTCTCTCTCTATCCAACTCTCTGCATCCATCTGTCACGATGATGCCTCTCTGTCTCATTCTCTCTCAGCTTCTCTCTCACACTGTGCACCTAACTCTGTCTCTACCTTTGCCTCTCTCTCTCTGGTTTCCCTG
>NW_027597082.1:10000-25000 GCF_964194155.1 Cetorhinus maximus
TAAATACAGAATAATATTCCAAATGATACATCCTCCACCATATAGAACAAACCATTAACATTGACCAAACCAGGATGAAATTGGCCGAGATAACAAACCATAAAATGACGTGGTTCTTCGACTCTCCATCCCAGGGTCTCTGGGACTCTTCCCGCTGCTGTGATCGTGGAACCCCCTGCGGACTCTGCTGGTCACTGAATTGTTTCTGATGGCGAAAACGTTGAGCAGCTGAATCAGGACAAATGGCACCCCGCGTTACAAATGTTGTGTAGAACCTGGATTGTGATCCAAACCCGAGATTCTGTAACATAGATTGTTAAAACACAAAACAAAGGGATGCTCATCAGTTGGTACCCACCCATTAACAAGAAATACTAGAAACTGTTTTTAAAACAGATCAGCACAGTCACAGTTCCCAGCATCGCAGCTGTTGTATTCTCATTGCCATTTTTATCATTCAGCTTCTGGAAACAAATGGCAATAAATCGATCAATGAATCAAGTGATGGAGAAACATGCAGAAGAGTCAGTGGCTGCATAAAGCAGTATGGCCTGAATGTTAGAAATGGGAATGTACATCAGTAAATAAAACTGATCCCAATCAACAGTCGGAATGTCTCTCAATATCAGATCGAATATAACGATGATTAGACCCGCCAATGCCATGAGCATCAGTAACAAGTAACACATTTGGAGAGACCTAAATCGTTACTGAGTTCACTGTAGAAAGGGAAATAAGCAATGAAATTATACATCAGGCTGGCGGCAAGGTAATCCGTTTGATTCAGGAGATACTGAGAATTATTAAGTCATCCAATGATATATTTTTGTAAATAGGCCTGAAAGAAATAACGGGACGGTCTTTGATGCAATGGAAGGAATCAGAGTTTCGAAGTGTACAACAGAAACAGGTCACACCTTTGCACTCCAAAGATGGTGTTTGAAAATGTCCAGGCCTGAAGATTCTAGATGAAAGATGAGAGATGATTTTTTTTTTGCATCGTTGACTAAGTTTGCTTGCCTCTCTGTAATGAAAACATTTAATAACAGATAAAACGTATTAAACCTTATCACTGCCTGAAATGACTGCTGAACACTGTACCTTTTTTGCTGGATTGGGATCTTTTGCCTCGGGGTATTTTTTCGTTTGTTCAAGTAACTGACTTCCGGACATTCACAAAAAGGCCATCCATCGTTTGCCAGTTATCAAGTTTTTTTCATCCTTAACAATCCTCCTGTCGTCTGTCCATGGTTTCGAATTCTCACTGTACACTTAGTAACATTCCCGTTATGAACAACATCTGAACACCTCCTGAACCCTCCCAACAGGTTGCCCGGGAATGTGACGTGACCGTAGCACGGGTGAAGGGAGGGGGAGCCGCAAGTGATTGGAAAGTCATTAACAACAGGAGCAAGCTCGATTAGCACTGCCTCCAACCCCACTTTACTCTGATACACACAGGAATCCAGGCTGTCTTAGCGTGCACACTGTTCAATAGAAAAGACAGCAAAGAGGACTTCTTCCCTCGTTTCGGACTGACACAGACACATGTGCGCAAACACACATACATGCAAGCACGCACACACACCCACCCACCCACAAACAAACACACACTCACACAGACACAAGTAGACACTTGCACACAAACGCCCACAGGCAGAAGCACAAACACGGACACAAATGCGCACACATGCACACAGTCACAGGCACAGAAACACACTCAGGCACACTTGCACACAGTCCCAGAAATGCACAGGCACACAAACACACAGACCAAACAAACGCAACCTCACAAAAAAAACAGACACATACAAAACGCATACGACACATGCACACAAGCACCCACACACGCATGCAAAAAAAAGCACACACACACCCAGTAACAAAAACATACACACAAACACACACACACACAAACGAAAGCGATAGCGTAGTGGTGCTGTCAATGGACTGGCAATCCAGAGACGCAGGGAAATGCTCTGGGGGCCTGGTTCAGAACTTGATTTCAAGGAATTACAATTCTAATGATGACCATAAAGCCATTGTCGCTTGGCATAAAAACAGCACAATCCCACCCCCCCAGTTTTCTGGATGGAAATCAACTGTCCTGAACTGATCCTTTCCTCATGTGACTCTAGATCCAGCAGCAATGGAGTTGACTCTTAAAAATGCCCTCTGAACAAAGGCAAGTAGGCCTGGCAAGTGATACCCAGATAACATGATCGAATGAAAAAAAACACATACATACAGGACATCGCACGCAGACATGCTCACATATACACAATGACTCATACACATACAACCATATCCACCGCCCCCAACACCCCCCACCATCAACCGCCCACCCCCCCCCCCCCCCCGCCCCCCCCCCCCCCCCCCCCCGCCCCCCCTCTCTCACACGCGCATAGGCGCAGGAACACATATATGATAGCATACAGGTAGGAGAGGCACAGGCATGCACTCACACAAGAACATACACTCTCGCTCAAATACACAAGCATACATATCAGGTTAAGTATGTGGAATGGAGAGTAAAATTGCTGTGTAGAGTGAATAATTCTTGTTGTTGGTGAAGTTAGAAGTTGAAGTTTATATTTGAAGGCATTCCCAGACTCTCTACCAACTGAACAGGGCTTTGGAAGACAGACTGCACTTGCTGTCGTTTCCTCTCCATCACGCTAGGGGTTATTCTAAGTCTTGTCTCACCAACTCTCTCTCTCTGGTGCTCCCAATGTTAACTCTTGCCGAACCCTTCGACCGGCCACTTTTATTAATGGAAACTCCGGCCAGAGATCGGCAGCCATGACCTCTGACCTCACTGCAGACGTTTATTTTATATCAACAAAGCCGAAAGGAAGAAGCTACTCTTCAGAATGGACAGCGGACTGGAGCTTTGCCCAGTTGCGCAGGTAAACAATAATAATAATAATAATAATAACTCCATGAAAAATGAAAAGCAGCTGCATGTAAACAGGCGATAGTGCTGCGCAAGTCCGGTCGATTAAACATCCCAGAGTGCAGTGCGGCACGTGTCACTGATAAATGGTCCTCCCATCCGCGGTGGATTGTGGGAAATAGGTCCGCCATTTCTCTATCCCCAATTCGGACATATACATTGCCTGAAAGTGAGTAATGGGTTAAATAAGTGGGCAATAAGGAGGCCATTCTGTCGTTGGAGCCTACCCGCCATCCAATGAAATCATGGTTGAAATTTTACCTCAAAACACCCTCCCTCAGGCAAACACAAACACACACACAAACAGACTCACTCCCACACACATGGTATTAACGAACACAAAACGCTCGCACAGAAAACAGATGTACACACAAATAAAACAGGCGTACACACGCACACATTCACACACTCTCTCTCTCACACACACACACAAACACACATACACACGCACATAGGGTGAGATTGAGCAAGTGTGTAACTATGTCCGTATGATGGTGCAGTTTGATTATATGACTGTGTGTTAGAGAACGTGTGATTGTGTGTGTGACGGAGAGAGTGTGAGAGAGAGCATTGAGGGATTATGTGTGAAGGAGATTGTGTGAGTCAGTTTGTATTTGTGCAGGTGTAATAATAATGAATTTCATTATATCATAAAAAGATATTGATAAACATTGAGTTCAGACAACATTAAGGCTTCCATTCAGCTGTCCTTGCTGCTAACCATATAATTATCCTTTGTGGCTTAACCGTGTTCCACGTTGAATGCTTAACATATATACCTTGTGTATAAGACCCAGCAGCCTGTTGGTCCCAGCTGCCATGGCAGCATCAGTTTTGCCTCTGGCCGAGTCACACACGGATTCCTTCTTTCTTTAGCACAAGTTAAATATCTATTTTAATGATTGCGTACGTTTGGAAGTACAAGGGTTCAAGCCGTTTAGAAGCTTTGAACACAATATATATTTTAAGAGTAACACACACTCACAAAACCATAATTCAGGGATTCTGCTCAGTTCTACAGCATTGAGTTCATTAAAAATGAGAAGAGTTTTCTGCAAGGATAGCTATCTGCCCTAACCATTATTTGCACCGTAAGGGATAAATTTGGCAGCTTATTATTTGAGGACTTCATCGACGATTTTGATTTCCAAACATCATGAAGGCAAACGTTTTAATTGTTTAACTTCATGTGATGTGCAAACCGATCTGCTGCAGATTGCGTTACCCATTCCATTTAATACGCTGCTGATTTGGGTATACAACCCTTCGGTTTGTGTTGATAAAAGTTTTCATTTTTACCAATTATGAAATCGTGAACGTACATAAATTTGAAATTATTATCTAAGACAAACAGATATTTTATAAGACGTATTTAATTTCCATCGTAATATGTTCTTTGTGCCTTTGCATATTTGTACATTTAAAATTTTCAGATCTACATTCTCAATCCACTTTCTGTGAGTATTATAAATGGATACTTTTATTGAATGGGCCATTTTAGGCTTGGCATACCTCAGGGTCTCTGCATGTCTTAACCCAGTCCTGCAACTGACATTCATAAGGCATGTATTTGTCTACTGAAGACCTGACAGTTTCCTTGTATTTCTATTAATAACTCAATGATTTATATTTCAGGTCATTGAGGTTACATAAGGGCTGGAAAAGGTTAGGCACTTAAGAGGGAAAAGACAAAGTGAAGATGGGAGGAAATGGACACAATGAATGTCTCCAATGAAATGGAAAATGGAGAATGGAAACAGTGTAAATATCTCCTTTTCCAAAAAAATATTTACTTTACTCATAACACATGCTAAGGTGCATTACCTGACTGTTCCATAAAGGCAAAATCCTGCAGATGCTGCAAGACTGAAACAAAAAACAAAAACATTCTTGGAAGCAGAGCTTTGAAGAAGAGTCATACGGACTTGTAACGTTATCCCTGTCTTTCCCTTGACAGACGCTTTCAGACCTCCTGAGTTCTTCCAGCACTTTCTGATTCTGGTGCATAACTGTTCATTGTTGACGTAAAGCATATGAACGTTTAATGTCTTTTTAAACAGTATGTTTTACTCTGACAATTTTAAACACTCTTACAAACTGTTTTGGTTTATATTCCTCATATCAGATGAAGCACTGCCTTGTAGTTTTTAACGCAGCTATTAGATTGACAGAAGTGCAGAACAATAACAAGATTTAAAGTGTAATAATGTAATAGTGTGTGCTGGAATAACAATCTCTCTCCATCCATCCCTATCTCTCTCTCTCTCTCTCTCGCTCTCTCTCTCTCTCTCTCTCATGCACACAGTCACACTCTTCTCTCTCACATACACACATACACCTGCGCGCAAACACAAACACATGTAGACATTCTCTCTCCCATTCTCTCCACCCCCCACCCCCCCTTCCCTCTCTCTGACACACCCAAGCATATGTACACAGACACACACACTAGGTAGATATCACGAGGTAGACGAAGAGGTATGCGGACACAGTCAAATACACAGAAACAGACTCACCTTCAGCAATCTCCCTCTGTAGGATGCTGTCATGTTCACATGGCACAGAAACAAACTGCGTACATGCACACACACTCACACACACACAGACACACATACACACACACAGTGATGGACAAACACATACACACACTCTGTCTCTCACACACACATACACAAACGTACAAATGGACAGAAGCATAAATAGATGCATTCACTCATATGGCTCGCACACACATGCACACACACATACGCAGACAAACACGCACACAGGCGGACAGGCACTCATAAACACACACATGCACACATACACAAGTATGCACGCATGTACTCATCGGTGGACAGACTCCCAGACTCACAAACACACTCACTGCCACAGACATAAGCACAAACACACAAACTCACAGAAACACACACCCAAACACACACATATTCACAGACGGACAGAAGAAGAAGTAGACTCATTCACTCATGTAGTCAAATACGCACACACAGACACAACCTCACCTTCAGAAATCTCCCTTACCTGGGGTCTGTCATGACTGCACATGTGCGCGCGCGCACACACACACACACACACACACACACAATCAAACACAGACAAACAGGCGCACACTAAATAATAAAGATAACGTAAACACTGCAGTATAAGTTGACGTTTAATTTCTAAGTTAGGCTTGATACACAATTCAGAAGAATAAAATTGTACGTTATTGTTTTATTGGTCATGATAACTTATCCTTAGTGTGCAACGTTCGATCTTAATTGTAAAAGTTAAGTTTATAGCCAACACACAGAGGAGTAAAATGGCTGTAAATCGTGAATTAAACATGACAGCTAATATACAGGTCATAAAATTAAAGCTAATTATCCAATTGAGCTTGTAAACATTACACATGGAGAAAATAAATGTAATCCTGTATTCCACCTGATAGGCATGTGAATCACATGATTTCTGAACTGTGAGGAGGACAGTATAATATTTCAAAAGGGCATGAAGATATTAGTGGAATGGATGGGAGTTGGTGGATCAAGTTGAATGCAGAGAGATGTGAAATGATTCATTTCGGAAGCAATAACAAAAGTAGATAAAACATAAAAGAAGGACTGCATCTTCAAGGGGGCAAGAGCAGACGGACAAGCCGTTGAAGGTGGCAGGAAAGTTTGGGAAATCAGTAATGAAAGCACCCAGTGCCCAAGGCTGTATTTATCGGGAAACAGAGTGCAGGTGCAAGGAGGTTGCGTTCAACATGGATAAAAGACTAGTTTGGACTCCAATCTAAATATTACGTGTGGGAAAGTGAAGTTACTGTTTCGAGTGCAGCTACGATTCACTAGAATGTTTCCAGCGTTGCGGAAATTCAGTTAAGAAGATAGCTTGGAGAAATGAGGATTGTTTTCGTTGGAGAAGAGACGACTGAAACGCGACTTGATAGAGGCAAAAATTGTAAAAATCATGAGTGCACCAGATTAATTAAGGGGAAACGGTTCTGTTTCGTGAAAGCACTCAGGGTGAGGGGGCTCAGTTTTAATGTCATTACGAAATGAAGCAATGATCACATGAATTATATATTTTATCACTCAGTGAGTTGCTCGGATCAGGATCAAAGTGACTGAAAGTGTGGCACAGGCAGGTTCAATTTAGCATTCATTTTCTGAAACTGAAGAAAGTGCAGGGTTATGGGAGGAGGCGGGAGAATAGAACTTGGTGAGTTGCCCATTCAGAGAGTAGGTGCAGACACGATGGGCCAAATGGCCTTCTTCAACTTGGTAACAGTTCTGTGATTTTGTGAGTTAATTTCCTCCTTCTTCTGCCCTGTGTCCCTGCTATTTCGCCCTCTGATTTTCTGTCACCCGGTTCCAGGTTTAATTAGAATAATTGTAATATCACTGTGCTGGCGTACTTCTCAGTGCCGCTCGGCGAAAAGAATCGTTGCCCACCCTCTCACGAGGGTGGAGCGTGAAGACATCATAATGGGCATAATGACGTTATGACACTGGGAAGATGGTGACACTGCGGGAATGGAAGAACAGGGCCGACTTTCGATTGGTCAATGATATGCAAGAAACTCAGACATTGGCTTACGACACTGTCAATTCGAATGTGGGCAGAGATAGCCTTTACTGAGCTGAGCACGGCGGTCGGCTATTGGTCGGATTTTAAAGCGGACTTTTCATTCCTCAAGGAAATTCCAGGGTGGCCGCATCGATCCGATTGGATATTATAGCTGTCACTCAGACACTGAAATGCTCCAATCGGACAGGGCAGATATCTGAAAAACTTTCGGGACTCTCCATCAGTCAAAGAATGAATGTCCTGTATTGGAGGATACACCGTGATAGAGGGCAGAAATTGGCTTGGGATGGTTGAATGGTTGATGGTCAGTCAGTTGCCGGCCCTTGCTGATTGGTTCATGCGGCTGTCCGTGATCATGTTCAGTTCCATGACAGGTTGAAAACTCGCAGATTGACTGAGCTATCTGTGAGTCAGTGGCTGCAGCAGCCTGATTGATTGAAGTTGTTGCCAGCCGGTGGGTGGGATGAACTATTCGATTGACTTGGCTATCAGTCAGCAGTTGGCAACCCCTCATTTGCTGAGATGGCTGTAGGCACACAGGAAGAACATCCTGACTGACCAGTGTGAATGTAGGCCAAAATACTGCAGCTCCCTGATTGGACGAAGCTACTTTAAGTCAGCCGGCAGTTCACCTCGAATGGCTCAGGTAGCTGTCAGTCAGTGAGCGGCGCACCCTGAATGGATTAGGCGCCTGTGGGCGAAAACGTTCAATTGCCGCATTGGCTGCAGCGCACGTCAGTTATGGTGCTGGTTTTCCTGAATGGCACAGGCAGATGTTGGGTAGCAGCGAAGCAGCCTGATTGGTTGAGGCCACTGTTAATCAACATGCATAACTCCCTCATTGACCGAAGCGCCTGTCCGTCAGTGGGCGGAGCTCTCTGATTGGCTGAAGCGTCTGACAGTCTGTTGTATTTCGTTATTAATTGAATAATTGATGTAAACGGATATTTCACCGCGTTCTTGATCTGCTCCCTGAACTTGGACTGAGTTAACACATAAATAAATGTGTTTGTGCACAACTTAAACACTGCACCATAAATCCGGCTTGTTGTAATATATATTCAGATTTGGTGAGGTAAATTACTCCCCTCACAGCATTGTAGACGAATTGTATAATGTACACCGACCACAGGAGGATGAAGGTGCCGGATATGGTGAGGAGTAAAATCATAGACTTCCTCCTGCTCTCCATATCTGCGTCTCTGCGATTCTTTCCCTTACTCTGAGCCCTCAGTCCCTTCCGGACTCGTCTGGTCACTAAAATGTGTCTGACTGTCAGAGCGTTAATCAGCAGAATTAAACCGAATGGGAGCAATGGAGTTAAAATCGTTTCGAACCAGGAAAACCCAACCCATCCGGGGTCAGTAAAATAGCTTGGCTTTGTATTACAAAACCACGGTACATTGTCGATTACCTTTCCAGTTTCAAACGTAAAGAACCAGGTGATGTTTTTTAAACCTAGAACAACGCCGGTTGTTGCTAGAACCACAGCTGCAGTTTTCCCGGTGCAATATTTTGTTTTCAGCTCCTTGGCAACGAATTGCAACAAATCGATCAAAGGAGAAAGCGACGGTGAACCAGACAGAACAGTTTGTGGATGAAGATATCAGGACAGATTTAACACGACACACAGGGGTGATGCCCAAAAAACTCATTGGAATATAAAAATAATTGATCTGGGTCATTATGCGGTTAGTGATAATGACCAGTAGATCCACCGTTGCCATGGCCACCAGGTAGCGAGTGGTGCATTTCGAGAGGCCAAACTTTCCCCGGCACAGGATCACAATTACCAGTAAATTACCTGTTCAGAGAGAGAAGGGAGAAGAACCAAAAAGTTACTGATTAAACATGTTCCGTGTCTGACCAAGAAAGTAAGGACAAGATTTCAGGACCAAAAAAGGTTGTGAGGGGAGATAGGGGAGGTTGGTGGTGCTGGAGATTAAAATTGAAGGCCGGGGCGCAGCAATTGTAACTCGAACATATGAGGATGTAGCGATTGAGGAACTGAGAATTGCAGATCAGATAATTTGACGTCAGTGGCGGCAAAATGTTAATTTTGAAAGTTTGGTGATCCTAGAAGTGTCTGATTTAAACTGCTTTACAAGATTAATTCTGACCGGTTTGGCAAAACGCGGGTCAGTAGGAATCAGGGGGAAAACTCCCCGCTGGTTGGTGTCATAGCTTGCACAAAGGAAGATCGATGTGGCACTTGGAGGTGAGTCATCTCATCTCCAAGAAATCAGGGCAGGAGTTCCTCAGGATATTGTCCTCAACCCAATAATCATCAGCAGTTTCATCAATGAATTTCCTTCCATCATAAAGTCAGAAATGGAGATGTTCGCTGAGGATTACACAATGTTCACACCATTCGCGACTTCACAGGTACTGAAGCAGCCCGTGTCCAAATGCAACAAGATGTGGACAATATCCAGTCTCGCGCTGACAAATGGAAAGTAATGTTCGCACAACGCAAGTGTTTTAATGATTATTTCCATCAAGAGGGAACCAAACCATGCTGCTTGATGTACAATAGCATTAGTATCACCGAAACAGCCAATGTCACTGAGAATGTCTGTTGACCAGAAATAGTACTGGACTAGCCACATAAATATAGTGGCTACATGTACAGGTCAGAGGCTAGGACTCCTGCGATGAGCAAATCACCTCTTTTCTCCCCAGACATTCTCCACCATCTTTAAGGTGCAAGTCAGGAGTGTGAAATCATGCTTCCCACTTGGCTGAATGAGTGCAGCTCCAATTCTACTCAAGAAGCTTGACACCGTATAGGGCAAAGCAGCCTGATTGCTTGTCATCACGTACACCAACAATCAATCCCTCCATCACCGAGGCACAGGTGCAGCTGGGTGTACCATCTCCAAGATGTACTGCAGCAAATCACCGAGTCTACTTAGACAGCAGATACCAATAGAGCGACCGCTACCTCCTTGAAAGAAAGCGGCAGCAGAAAATGGTAGCGCCATGACCTGTAATTTCCCTTCCTAATTGCTCATCTTCCTGACGTGAAATATTTCGCCGTTACTCCTTTGGCACTGAGTTCAAATCCTGGAACTCCCTCCCTAAAAGCACAGATGGTTTACCTGCGCAACATGGACAGCCATCGTTCGAGAAGGCAGCTCACTGGCACTTTCTCAAGAGCAAAGTGGGGTAGGCAATAAATTCTGACTCAGCAAGCAAAGGTCACACCCCCTAAATGAATAATAAAAATCCTCAGGAATAAAGCATCTCCAGTACTGGACTGACCCAAGTCACATTATTCCCAGGAACAGAACCTCTCCCGTTTAGGAAACTCTCCCACACATCTTCTTTCCTGTAATTGCTCTCCTCCAGGTTTGCAACCTTGACAACGCTCACCCCACAGGAATATTTCCTCTCCAGGTCTGGTCCCTCCAGAGGTCGCACCCTTTCTGGAAACATTTCCTCTCCATTTGTTCCCTCTGCATCTCACATGCTGCGAATGAATAGGCCCTTTTCAGGATCGGACGCTTCCCACGTCACATTTTCCTGAGGAATAGATCCTTACCACGTTTGGACACTTCACAAGGCACACACTTCCCAGGAAGCGAAACGCTCCGACCGCCAAAGAGCAAACTCTTCCCAGAAGTATAAACTCTCCATGTTCACATCTACCACCACATCTACCACTACAGTCTTTCCCTAGAATAGACTCTCTCTCCAGTTTTATTCACTCCTTATGAAACACTCATCCCAGGAACGAACAATTTCCAATTTTGGATGCATTCCAAGGCATACACTTCATCAGGAAGAGACTTTCTATACGTTCGGACCTTCCCCACAGCACACTCTTCGGAGGAAAATGCCTTCTCTAGGCTCAGACCATTCCCACAGAACTCTCTTCCCGGGGCTAGACCTTCTCCAGTTTCGGGCCATGCCCACAGCATGTCCTCCCAAGGTGCAAACCTTCTCCAGGTTCAGAAACACCCCGGCCACATCCTGGCAGTTAGATAACATCTCCAGATTCGGACACCCCCCAGTGCAGTCTCTTGCCAAGGAAAAGTGCCTTTCCGGTCTCAGCCACTTCCCAGGTCTGATAAATCCTAGGAAGTGAACATATTCACGTTTGGTCACTCCCCAGGACACATAATTCCAGGGAATAGACACCCTCTCATTTCAAAAATATCCTGCTCACACTTTGTTCAGTAATAGTCCTCCTCATGGTTCACACACTCCCCAGGGCAAACACTTGACAGGAGTAAACACTCTCCAGTTTCAGTCTTTCCGCTGGGGTCACTATATGCAGGAATGCACCCTCTCCATATTCAGAACGTCACCCCCCACGTGGTCCTCTTCCAAGGAATAGATTCTTTCCCCATTCAGACACCCACATGTCACACCCTACCCAGGGATAGGCCCTATCCAATTTCAGCCACTCCCCATGTCACACTCTACACAGGAATAGACCAAATCCGATTTTAGCACTCCACCTTTTCACACTCTAAGCAGGAATAGATACTCTCCAATTTACGACAATCCCAGTGTCACACTCTTCACAGGATATGAGCCTCGACAGTTTCAGAATCTTCGGAGGTCACAGCCACTCCAGGAATATTGCCAACCAGGTTCGGAGGCTTCCCAGATCAAACCATTCTTAGGAATGGCCCCTCTCAATTTTCGGAAAATACTCATGCCTTCAAGTTTTCAGGAACAGCCCCACTCCATGCTCCCATGGACACAGTCTAACTACAAATTGACAAATCATCATTTTATTATCCTTCCCGGGGCATTTCTCCCAGGAACAGCCCCTCTCCTGCCTTAGATCACCCCCGGGTCACACTCATCACATGGAAGAGGCCTGTCCATTTTACAGATGTTCACCAGCGGAGGTGCTTCTGATGAATTTCATCAATCCAATTTTTAAAAGCCCCATGGCAGACTCCCAGGAATGTTAACCGAATGGCCAACTCCAGCTCCTATGTTCCTCCCTTGAAAAAATAGACCCTGCCCAGGTCTGGTGACTCCCCAGGGCAGACACATCGCAGTAATAGACACTCTCCAGATTCGAATACTCCCCAGGTCACATTCCTCATGGGAATAGACCCTCCCGGGTTTGAACACGCCCCGTGTTACTCACTTCCGAGAAATTGACACTCTCGCATTTGCAAAACCCACCCAGTCAGACTCTTTGCAAGAATAGAAAAGCAGGGTTCGACACTCTCCAGATGGCTCTTGTCAGGAATAAACCCTGCCCAAGTATACACCCTACCTAGGGCACACTATTTACTGAACTGACCCTCTCCAACTTCAGGCACTCACCATCTCACGCACGTCCAAGGAATAGGCGTACTCCAGTTTTGGATCCTCGCCAGTGTGCACTTCCCAGGACTGTACCCTGTCCAGTTATGGAGACTGGTCAGGTCACAATCTTCAAAGGAATAGGCTCCTCTCGTTTCGGACACACCGCAGGTCGCACACCTGTCATAAGCATTGTCCCTCCAGATTTGGATCCTCCCCAGTGCACAGTCTTCCCAGGAAAAGACACCTTCCAAGTTCAGGTCATCCCCAGGGCTCAGTTTTGTTTTGAATAGAACCACTCCAGTTCTGAAATTCACCAGCATAAAATTCGCAGGAATCTTTCTCTCTCAGGGTTGGACAGACCACAGGACACACTCTTCCCATAAATATACCCTTTCCATGTTGAAAAACAGTTCATGCACATTCTTCCCAGGAAGTACAACCTTCCTGTTTCACTCGTTTACGGGGCAAACTTCCCAGGAATGGACCGTGTCCAGTTTCAGACACTGCGCACGCCACAATTGTCCGTGCAATAATCCATCTCCAGGTTTAGAAGTTCAACAGGACTGACGTGACTAGAACACTCCCTTTCGAAGTATGAACTATTTCACGGGCACAATCAGCCCAGGAACACAAACTCTCCATTTTCTCACTTATTAGGCTGTTCATCATTGGGACCTTGCGTCACCGAGGATCATATTGTCACCGACATTGAGCATATTAAAGGCTGATAGAGGCAGATTTTTGTCTCGAGGGGAAATTAATAGATATGAGGAGGTGGCAGGAAAGTAGAGATGAGGGAGAACACAAGCTGTGATCATTTTCAATGGAGGAGCATACCCAAGGTGTCGTATATACTCTTGCTCTGATCCCTCATGTATGGTGCGCTAACTCTCGGGTTCCAAATTACTTTGGCAACTTGCATTTTCACGTGCATGTCATATTCTGCAGCTATGGATAGAAAAGGTAAAGTCTCCAACTTTCATTTCCTTGCATGTCTGACCAGGAATCGCTCCAACTCCTTCCACTAGAAATTGGCGTTTGTTGGAAAGATTTTCAGGTGAAGACTCTAGCTGTTTGGCCATGTTATGAAAAGAACTTCCTTGGGCATCATGTCCTGGGGTCGGTCAAAATCCCAGGGACTCAGGTTGGGAGGTAGGGAAGCATCACAATTTGCCAGGATCAGGTGTCTTCGGGATCATGTACCTCTCAGGATAAGACGCCATGTCACGATGAGAACACTCAGGATTTAACAACGCCAGGATCACAGCCCTATCACTGTATCAGTGCGATCGGACCTGAAGGGCCTTTGGCAGTGAGAGACTGTGAGAAGCAGTGGGGCGGTTTACAGTGAGAGAGGAGAGCGAAAATGCTGTGAAGCCACTAGGAGTGTGAGAGTGAAAGAGGAGAAGCGGGGCCATTATCAATGAGGGAGGGCGAAAAGCAGCGGGGACGTTAACAGTGAGAGAGCGTGAGAAGCAGCGGGACCATTAACAGGAATGGAGAGAGAGGAGAACAGCGGGGCCATAGAAATTGAGAGAGTGTTATAAGCATCGGAGACATTGACAGTGAGAGATTCTGAGAAGCAGCTGGGCCATTAACAGTGAGAGAGAGAAAAATGGACAACGGGGCCACTATCAGTGAGAGTGGGCGAGGAGCAGCTGGACCATTAACAGTGAGAGAAGGAGAGAGGATTTGCCTTCACTCAGGTCTAACTAAACATTACACGATATTCCACCAAATATGAGAACGAAATTTATCAGAGAGCCTGTGAGTTACAAACGTTTATTTTCATTTGAGAAAAGTAAATGAAGCCGCAGAGATATGTCTAAGCATTTTAATTAAACACGTTATATCGCTGTTTAGGTGTGTCTCTAACAGTAATCACGAATTCAGCACCATGTATTTTCAGTGACAGTTTAAAACCAGAGAGCCGCTCACACACAGACTTACACAACTTCAATTGTTATGGTCACTCACCGGTAACACCTGTAACAGCAAGGATTGGGTAGAATATTTTCTCAGCCACATCAATTTGTTCCATCGTTTCAGTGTGAAGTGATGTGCCCCTTTGTGTTGCTGGTAATCTCTCCTTCTTAAACGCTGAGGTGAAACATTCCTAAAGTCTTTAATTGGGATCAGCTCAGGGATGTTTAAATTTCCAAATTGTTTAAATTATTATTTTGAAATATGTGAAC